>NC_136057.1:371467537-371630037 GCF_964261635.1 Lissotriton helveticus | reverse complement strand
GGCAGTACACCAATTCACTTTTTATTTCCATTTCGAGCAGCTTGCAAACAGGCTCCCAACAAGAGCGAAAACCTTCATAGTGCCAAACGCGTTTCAGGAACTTTCTTCCCTTCCTCAGTGGCTGTCAAATAAGTAATGTCAAAGCCGCAGTTCATGTGCACGACATAAATCCAAGACCTGCCCAGGTGGGCGTGGCCACTCTCCTAGCCTTCTGTGTGTGTATGTATATATATATATATATATATATATATATATATATATATATATATTCCAATTGCAACAAGGGTCCTTCCGGGATCACCTCCCGTCGTCAGGTGGCGCGTTGTTCGGCAGACCCCACCGCCGAAAATGTCCACAAAAATCAATATGCCAATAAGCACTGCGCGCACTCGGGAGTACGGATGCAATGTTTTTATTCCTTAGCGAACGTTACGCGTTTCGGCACTAAAAATGCCTTGATCACACGTTAACCGAAAATGACAAGATGGCTTATTTAAATAAAGTTTCAAACACCAAAGCATGACTAAACAGCAAAGAGGTAACTTCTACACATTTGCTAAACCAGGTACATTCTGATGGTAAATTCGTCGGCCATTTTGTAGTGTGGACTCACGCATAGAAACACATGGTGGACCCAATTCATTTAGAAGTATACTTATTCACATGAATAAAAACATGAAAAGAACAAAAATAATAATAATGGCATGATGTTCTGCATGGTTTAACTGACAATAAAAATCGACATAAAGGCAAGTGCCAGTGTGTGTGTGTATGTATATTTATTTATGCATACACCCTTAAGTATGCACCAGTGAGACTTTAATTTGGTTCTTACTTTTCTGATGTGTACACGGTTTCTCTCCTGACAAGTTGGTGCTGAGGACCGAGGCCTCCTGTCTTCCAAAAAAGGAGTCCATATTCCATGTGGAGCAGTCAATAACGTTCCCTGATTTTTTTTTTTTCCCTTTCTGCCATCCAGTTAAGGGGAGACGAGACTTGACCCATTGGTTACGAAGTAGGCTCTTAGTTTCTATATTGAATAACTTAGAATCACAAAGTGCTTGCCAAACTTTTTGGGGGGTTTTGACAATGTGATGAAAAGGAGAGCAATTCAGAAGATGACGTTACCTACATGTAGTGTCCTGTGTATCCGATAGAGACTTCTAGCTGTGCAGATTCCTTATCTTTGAATTTCCTAGGTGCCAGACTGGATCCAGAAACGTTGGCGTGAGCAGTGCCCTTGGGCACTGCTCAGGTGGCTCTGTTCGGCTCCGCATGGTGTCATCGGCGCCAGATATGATGTCATGTTCACCTATATAGGCGCCATCCAGGTGTGCAAACTTCAGTTATTTCCTCTTGATGCCAGTTAGCGCTGATCTGGAAAGTGTTACACTTCTGTCTCGTTCTGACCGACTTTTTTCAATCTTTTGTTACCAGCGCACCTCGGGTGTTGACCAAGGTGATGGTGGTGGTTGCAGCTCATCTGCCCAGGTTAGGAGTTTGTCTTCCCTATACTTTGATGATTGTCTGTTGAAGGCGTCTTCCACCCAGACTGTTGTCTCCCACCTCAAGACTGCGGCGGACCTCCTGCGCTTGCTGGGATCCACCATAAACGTGTCGAAGTCACACCTGACTCCTTCTCAAATGCTTCCTTTCATTGGAGTTGTACTGGGCACAGTGCGGTTATGTGCTTAACCTCCTGAGCAGCAAGTTCAAGATATTTAGGTTATGATACTGATGTTTCAGCCTCTATCCTGGATTTCAGTGAGAATTACTCTGATGCTGCTGGGTCTCATGACCTCCTGCATCCTGTTGGTAAATCATGCCAGTTGGTGTATGTGGGCTCTGCCGTGGGACCTGAAGTTCCAGTGGGTGCAGCATCAGGGAAATCTCTCTGATGTGGTTCAGATCTCGGAGGGAACTGCAAAGGATCTTCAGTGGTGGCTAACGAACTGAAATTGAGTCATAGGCAGACCCCTCTCCCTTCCCTTAATCAGAGCTCACAGTAGTGACAGATACGTCACTCTTGGGACGGGGAGGACATTTGGGAGGGATGAAGATCAGAGGACTCTGGTACCAGCAGAACTTGTTGGATCTCTGGGCTCCACATCAACTTGTTGGATCTTTGAGCAATTTGACAAGCATTTGAAAGCATTTCTTCCCTCTGTCAAGGGGAAGTTACTACAAGTGTTCAAGGACAACACCACCGCCATGTGACACTGCAATAAGCAGGGTGGGGTGGGGTTGTGGACCCTTTGTCGAAAGGGGCCCTGCGTCTCTGCACAAGACTGGAACAGCAGGGCGCAACCCTGATGATTCAACACCTGGCAGTTCCTCTGAATGCCAGGGCAGACTAACTCCGCCGTCGATGCCTAGCGGAACTAGAATAGTGTTGCCAGCCGGAAGTGGCGCATGGTCTCCTTTGGCATTGGGAAGAGACTTGGTTAGACAAGTTTGCCTCCGAAGAGAACGCGCAATTTCAGCAGTATTGCGCATTGCAGTTTGTAAGGCGGCTATCACTCAATGACTCTTTTCGGTGCGAGTGGAGCTCAGGACCCCTGTAAGCCTTCCTGCCCATACCACTCCTTCTTAGAGTCCTCAAGAAGATCAGAAATGACTGGGCCCAAGTCTTTCTTGTTGCTCCAGACTGGGCACAGAGTGTGTGGTATTACGAGCTTCTTCGAGTGAGCATTGATCCTCTGGTCCGGCTGCCCCTTTAGGAGGATCTTCTGTCGCAGCAACAAGGGGGGGGGGGGAGGTGAGTCCTCCACCCGAACCTGATAACTCTACGCCTCGTTGCGTGGAGATTGAGCGGTCACAGTTGCTAGCTTTTGATCTTCCTCCTGAAGTCTGTAAAGTTAGTTATTTTGGTGGCGCACATTTGTGAAGCAGATTTCGTACTACTGGTCCCAGAATGCTTTGGGGGTTATTAACATGCTTGATTGAAATAAAAGAAGGAATACACCAGTGGATGGTTTGCCTGCTGTCCATTCCGAATTGCCTATGAAGAAGGGTTTCACAATCCGAAACGCGTCGGCTAGAAGTGCGGGGAGTTTACCTGCTAAACGTGATTGTGATGAGGAGCAGTCCCGGGTGTGTCGGCCACATAGGGGTAACCTGGACAATAATATATATATGTGTGTGTGTATGTATATGTATGCATGTATGTATGTATATATATATATGTATATGTATATGTATATGTATGTATATGTATGTATATGTATATGTGTATATATACACACACATATATATATATATATATATATATATATATATATATGTGTGTGTGTGTGTATATATATATATATATATATATATATATATATATATATATATATTCATATATTCATATTCCAATTGCAACAAGGGTCCTTCCGGGATCACCTCCCGTCGTCAGGTGGCGCGTTGTTCGGCAGACCCCACCGCCGAAAATGTCCACAAAAATCAATATGCCAATAAGCACTGCGCGCACTCGGGAGTACGGATGCAATGTTTTTATTCCTTAGCGAGCGTTACGCGTTTCGGCACTAAAAATGCCTTGATCACACGTTAACCGAAAATGACAAGATGAGGTGTGGCGCCGCGGCCAGGGCGACTGACGCTGGAATCTGGGGATCAGGGTTCGATCCCCGGCTCCGGCGGCAGGTTAGCCCAGCACCATGCGACTCTGGACAATAGCTTGCTTAATCTTCCCGACGGCCCCCAGCGCCTAGAGACCCTAACGGGTGATTGTGCGCTATACAAATGTGGATTATTATTATTACTTATTTAAATAAAGTTTCAAACACCAAAGCATGACTAAACAGCAAAGAGGTAACTTCTACACATTTGCTAAACCAGGTACATTCTGATGGTAAATTCGTCGGCCATTTTGTAGTGTGGACTCACGCATAGAAACACATGGTGGACCCAATTCATTTAGAAGTATACTTATTCACATGAATAAAAACATGAAAAGAACAAAAATAATAATAATGGCATGATGTTCTGCATGGTTTAACTGACAATAAAAATCGACATAAAGGCAAGTGCCAGTGTGTGTGTGTATGTATATTTATTTATGCATACACCCTTAAGTATGCACCAGTGAGACTTTAATTTGGTTCTTACTTTTCTGATGTGTACACTGTTTCTCTCCTGACAAGTTGGTGCTGAGGACCGAGGCCTCCTGTCTTCCAAAAAAGGAGTCCATATTCCATGTGGAGCAGTCAATAACGTTCCCTGATTTTTTTTTTCCCCTTTCTGCCATCCAGTTAAGGGGAGACGAGACTTGACCCATTGGTTGCGAAGTAGGCTCTTAGTTTCTATATTGAATAACTTAGAATCACAAAGTGCTTGCCAAACTTTTTGGGGGGTTTTGACAATGTGATGAAAAGGAGAGCAATTCAGAAGATGACGTTACCTACATATAGTGTCCTGTGTATCCGATAGAGACTTCTAGCTGTGCAGATTTCTTATCTTTGAATTTCCTAGGTGCCAGACTGGATCCAGAAACGTTGGCGTGAGCAGTGCCCTTGGGCACTGCTCAGGTGGCTCTGTTCGGCTCCGCATGGTGTCATCGGCGCCAGATATGATGTCATGTTCACCTATATAGGCGCCATCCAGGTGTGCAAACTTCAGTTATTTCCTCTTGATGCCAGTTAGCGCTGATCTGGAAAGTGTTACACTTCTGCCTCGTTCTGACCGACTTTTTTCAATCTTTTGTTACCAGCGCCCCTCGGGTGTTGACCAAGGTGATGGTGGTGGTTGCAGCTCATCTGCCCAGGTTAGGAGTTTCAGTCTTCCCTATACTTTGATGATTGTCTGTTGAAGGCGTCTTCAACCCAGACTGTTGTCTCCCACCTCCAGACTGCGGCGGACCTCCTGCGCTTGCTGGGATCCACCATAAACGTGTCGAAGTCACACCTGACTCCTTCTCAAATGCTTCCTTTCATTGGAGTTGTACTGGGCACAGTGCGGTTATGGGCTTAACCTCTTGAGCAGCAAGTTCAAGATATTTAGGTTATGATACTGATGTTTCAGCCTCTATCCTGGATTTCAGTGAGAATTACTCTGATTCTGCTGGGTCTCATGACCTCCTGCATCCTATTGGTAAATCATGCCAGTTGGTGTATGTGGGCTCTGCCGTGGGACCTGAAGTTCCAGTGGGTGCAGCATCAGGGAAATCTCTCTGATGTGGTTCAGATCTCGGAGGGAACTGCAAAGGATCTTCAGTGGTGGCTAACGAACTGAAATTGAGTCATAGGCAGACCCCTCTCCCTTCCCTTAACCAGAGCTCACAGTAGTGACAGATACGTCACTCTTGGGACGGGGAGAACATTTGGGAGGGATGAAGATCAGAGGACTCTGGTACCAGCAGAACTTGTTGGATCTCTGGGCTCCACATCAACTTGTTGGATCTTTGAGCAATTTGACAAGCATTTGAAAGCATTTCTTCCCTCTGTCAAGGGGAAGTTACTACAAGTGTTCAAGGACAACACCACCGCCATGTGACACTGCAATAAGCAGGGTGGGGTGGGGTTGTGGACCCTTTGTCGAAAGGGGCCCTGCGTCTCTGCACAAGACTGGAACAGCAGGGCGCAACCCTGATGATTCAACACCTGGCAGTTCCTCTGAATGCCAGGGCAGACTAACTCCGCCGTCGATGCCTAGCGGAACTAGAATAGTGTTGCCAGCCGGAAGTGGCGCATGGTCTCCTTTGGCATTGGGAAGAGACTTGGTTAGACAAGTTTGCCTCCGAAGAGAACGCGCAATTTCAGCAGTATTGCGCATTGCAGTTTGTAAGGCGGCTATCACTCAATGACTCTTTTCGGTGCGAGTGGAGCTCAGGACCCCTGTAAGCCTTCCCGCCCATACCACTCCTTCTTAGAGTTCTCAAGAAGATCAGAAATGACTGGGCCCAAGTTTTCTTGTGGCTCCAGACTGGGCACAGAGTGTGTGGTATTACGAGCTTCTTCGAGTGAGCATTGATCCTCTGGTCCGGCTGCCCCTTTAGGAGGATCTTCTGTCGCAGCAACAAGGGGGGGGAGGTGAGTTCTCCACCCGCACCTGATAACTCTACGCCTCGTTGCGTGGAGATTGAGCGGTGACAGTTGCTAGCTTTTGATCTTCCTCCTGAAGTCCGTAAAGTTAGTTATTTTGGTGGCCAGGCGGCCATCCATCAACACGGTACACGTCTGCAGTTGACAAAAATGTGTAAAATATTGAACAGAAAAGTCTGTTGACCCTCTTTCTGTCTCTTTTTCTGATATTCTTCTCTTCATTCTTACCGTTGCCCAGCAGGGCTTTGCTCTGGGAACTATGAAGGGTTATCTTTCTGCTTTCATGCGGCTGCCTGAATAACTCTTTGTTCAAGTCTCCTTTTGTTAGTAGGTTTCTGACAGGCCTTGTACATATGTTTCCTCCAACGCCCTTCATTATGACTCCGTGAGATCTGAACCTGGTTCTCACTTACCTCATGTGTGCTCCCTTTGAGACGCTACATAATTGTTACCTCCAGTGGCTTGCCATCAAGACCGCATTTCTTGTGATGATATCTACTAGGAGGGTGAGTGAGGTGCAGGCTTTATCATCCAAGCCTCCCTATTTTATCATATTTCCGGATAAGGCGGTGCTTCACACCCGAGCCTCTTTCTTACCTAAAGCAATCACCCCATTCCATCTGGGTCAGTTGTTCACACTGCCCACCTTTTATGGTCCTCCACATCCCTCTTAGGAACAGGCGCGACTCCATCATATGAACTCAAAAAGAGTGTTGTTGCTCTTCCTTGACCGCACAAAAGAGTATCAGGTGGATAACCAACTCTTCGTTGGATATGTGGGAGCTATAAAAAAGGTCGAGTAGTTTAGAAACGAACCATTTTGCGCTGCGGCGTTCTCTGTATTAATATCTGGGCTAAAAAGCAGTCTCCTAAGGGCTTATAGGCCATTCTACTGGGGGCAAAGCAGCGACCACTGCGTTGGCTTGTGGTGTTCCATTCCTGGTTTGGTGCTAGGCAGCAATGTGGTCATCTCTGCACAGGTTTGCCAAGCACTATTGCCTGGACAGTCGGGTCCACAGGGATGGGCATTTTGTCCGTTCAGTCCTGCAGGACTTCTTAGTCTAGTAACTTGTCCGCAACCCACCGCCAGAATGGTATGGCTTGGGTATCTATTCAAAGGTATCAGCTGAACAAGTTACCTTTGGTAACGCATTAGCTGGTAGAGCGGATATCTAGCTGCAGATTCTTTACAGTCCCACCCATGCTTCCCAGCTCATAATTCTCGAGCTAGGGTCGATACCCTTTTCAGTCCCTAGTTTGGACCCACATTGGTCAGTTTAATTAATGACTCTGTGCTCCTGGCGTTGAAAGTCATGAAAATAAACTGACGTCCATGTGCCTGGTTGGCAGCTATATAGACGACCCATATGTTATATCCAGCGCCAATAATGCCATGCAGAGCCGAGCAGAGCCACCCAACAGTGCGCAGGGGTACTGCTCACGCAAAAGTTTCCAGATCCAGTCTGACACCTGGTAAATTCAACAGTTAGGAATCTGCAGCTAGATATTGTCTCCTCCAGATAATGCGTTACTGAATGTAAGTAACTTGTTCTTCAAGTTGCGCTATGCTTTGGCCAAAAAAGAACCTCCTAAGAGCATGTGATCTCATTCCACCAGGAGAAAGGCTGATGCTATTGCCCCATATCAGCCAGGATAGCTTGAATCTAGTGGCAGAGTGAGCCGGGACCAAAGTCTGGGAATACCCTGCGCACTTAGTGCGAGAAAGCAAAAGACACTGTGGCTGATGAGGGGTGAAACCCTGAAACCAGTCCCAGGATGCTTGTTTCCAGTCTAGGGAGGATCTGGCCTGGCAGTTCGGGTTGGACTGTTCTCATTGGGCACAGAGTCAAGACTGATTTGCATATGGCTGGGTTCAAATTGGAATGACATGGGGAGCATAAAAACGATAGATTTAGGCCCAGATCTCTGTACTGGGGTGAATGTATGACATTGTTCTGCATTTCGTCCATCAATTGTTCTTTTTGCGTGGTGTAAAGTGGCACAGAATAGCGTGGCATAGAGTTGAGTGACATTGTGGAATCGAGTGGTATAGAGTGGAGTTGGGTGGTGTGGGGTAGCTCAAACTGGCATTTTGTGGAGTCGAGTAGCGTACAGTACAGTTGTGGGTGCATGTATCTAAAACATCACAGTAGATGGCAGATGGGGTGAAAACAACATAAATAAGATGCCATATCCCTGTGTTAGCTCGAATGGAGGAAAAGTGGGGGAGCACTGGCCCATTGCTAGGAGGGCGGGTCCCTCCCAAATAACCTCCCTGTGGTCTAGGGTGCTTGCTGCACCCAGCCGGGGGCATATTTGAGGAACACACCTCCCATCTGCCCCCACTGAGGGGCAGAAAGACTGTTGCTTGTGATTTGGTGGGTGGATGGGCTAAGCCTGATGCATGAGTAGACAAAAACAATCCCTGCTTTTTGCCACCATGGGGCAATTTTTATTCTTTTCATTGTATCTTTATTTCGACAAAATTTGTCATAAAAGAATTCACAAAGATTAAACATTTTAAGAGAATTAGTACAGGTTACACAAATTATCCAAGTAATAAAAGCGAGGAAAATGCAAATAACCAAGAGGCCTAATAATCATGAACAGTCCATGGTTAATTAAAAAAACGTCCATAAGTTCATCCATTGCGTATCTAAAGTAACATTTCATTTATATAAATATTAGTGCATCTACAGGTTATAAAATTGATAAATCTACATTCAATTCAGTTAATTAGCAGCCTTCTCTTATTCCACATGGCTGCCAGGTATTTAGCTACTACAAATACAGTCACAGTGGAGAGATCGGTTTTAAAAATTCTGTAGGCTTGCATACAATGTGTGAAACCCAGGTTTTTGCATAAGGGGATGATCCAATACCTTTTATACTTTTGGTAGGCTGGACAGGAAAACAATACATGCAAGTCATTTTCCTGCTCGCAATTACAACCTGGACAATTTTTTGGAGAAGACGGAGACCACTTGCTCGTAAAAGCTCTAATTGGCAGTGTGCCGTATCTCCACTGTAGATACAATTTTCTAGTTAAAACTGGATAAATGTCATTTAAAACATCTTCAAGATAATAACAGTCTTTAGTAAGTAAAAACGTTGCAGATAGAGTGCCGATTCGTGCATTCTGTGTCAGGGTGGATAGTTTACTTTCGTAATACAACTTTGCCAGATGCTTGCGTGGGACCTGAATGCAGGCTGTCTCTGGATTAGACCACAGTAGAGGCAGATACTTGAACCATGGGAGTTTCCCTACAGTAGGGAGTCTTAAAATTCCCAGAAGCTCCAACCTGTAGTTCGTGAGCTCTGGGGTGGTCCAAAGCCTCCGCCAAAACATTAGTGGTTTCAGACCCAGTTCCTCATCTATGGGCCTAAGGCCCAGGTGAAGCCTAAGCAGTATAAGGGGCGTGCTGGGGGGCAGAGCCATGAGCCGCCATAGAAATGTATTTTCAGTGGCCACAATCTTCGGTCTACACTGGTGACCCCAGAGTTCTCCACCGTACATTACAGCCCCCCTTGCCTGTAGTTTATACATTTCAAGGGGTGGGCCAATCGGTTTAACCGTCGATTTGTTTGATAGCTTAAAAATGGCCCCCGCTTGCTGGGCCAGTTTTAGTTAAGATTTGATTTGATGAGGGGCCCAGGTCATAGTTTCATTTAGGGTCACCCCCAAATACTCAAAAGTCTGGACCCTTTCCAACCTAGCTGCACCTATCCTCTGGGTTGGGTGTGTGGTTGCTGGCGGATTAAAAATCATAAATTTAGTTTTGAGGGCATTTAGCTCTAGTCCCCGTTCGAGGCAAAATGCCTCACAACCATCCAGCACGCGTGGAATACCCATAGGGGATTTAGACAATAGCAAAGTATCATCTGCAAACATAATTGCAGGCACCTGACAACCAGCGAGCTTAGGGGCATCGCTGTTCGGTACCGCATTCAAGTGAGCGATTACCCCGTTGACATAGAGGCAGAACAGGGTCAGTGCAAGCACACAACCCTGTCTCACCCCCCTGTCAACGGGGAACCTGGGCGACAACGCACCGTTTTTTCCACACCTGACCTGTGCGAAGTTCTCCTTGTGGAGCTGCATTATTGTGTTCAGGAGTTGGAGAGGTGTTCCCAGCTCTAATAACACAGACCATAATTTCCCACGTGGGACCAAATCGAAGGCCGCACGGAGGTCCACAAAAACAGTGTAAAGTGTACTGCCCTCAATCCTGACAATTTTCCAGAATATGAGGGTCAG
Organism: Lissotriton helveticus; assembly: GCF_964261635.1. Taxonomy (NCBI): domain Eukaryota; kingdom Metazoa; phylum Chordata; class Amphibia; order Caudata; family Salamandridae; genus Lissotriton; species Lissotriton helveticus. Next base: position 371,619,735 of record NC_136057.1, on the reverse strand, counting down.
GCGGAAAATTTGATCAGTGGTGGATGTATTCTTCCTGAACCCTGCCTGGTAGGGACTCAGGATTGAGCATTCCTCCATCCAGTCTAGGAGGCGGTCTAAGATCAGCCTCGCAAAGATCTTTTGTGGCACATCGATGAGGCTGATGGGCCTGTAGTTGGCTGGGAGAAGAGGAGAGCCCTTCTTAAAGATAGGGACAATCTCTGCTCCCAGCCAAGTACTGGGGACCGCCATTCCCCCTGGACGACGTTAAATATGGCCGCTAAGTAAGGGGCCCAAACCATGGCTTCATGCTTGAATAGATTTTTATTCTATTACCTCCAATCTCCTCCCAGAAGGGCGGAGAAAGAGTTTTTGGTCTAAGTGGAGGGGGGAAGCTCTAGCCCATTACAGGGGGCACCCCTTCCCACATCCAAACTAAAAATACTATCTGGGGTCTAGTGGGCCTCCTATCTGCCCGTGAGAGAGGGAGGGCAGAAGGACTGTTATGGTTGATTTCGGGGGAGGGGTTTAGGTTGGATTTCTGGACAGGCTGACCTACATGTTTTTCTATTAAAATAAAAACCATGGTGTCGACTGCCCCATTCCCCCCCCCCCTTTTCCGGTAATAGCCAATAGCCTCCAATCTGTCCTGGGCGGGGGCAGAAAGACATCTAGGGCTGTAGCGAGGGGATCTGGCAATTACCCTCCTGTGGCAATCATCCTCCTGTGGCAATCACCAAGCTGGGATCCTCTAGGAAAAGTCACCATTGGAAAGGGGGGAGGGGCTCTCCTCTTTCCAATGATACCTTTCTTGTCCAAATCGGCTCGATATACCCCTGAGCACTGATATAAGTGAAAGTAAAAGCGCGGCTGTTGTCATGACACCGAAGAAAAAAACAATGTGGTTACTAGGGAAGCTCTTTCTCAACAGCAGATGCTGAAATTAGTAAAAGGAAAGCACCAGAGGGATTTCCTGCCTCTGGTGCCAGGAAGTGCTGTAGCTGGCCACAGCACCTGAGCGCTGCTGTGATGGACTGATCCAGCATGTCCTCAGCATGCAAGAGGTTAAAAGTTGGTAAGCACATTGCGTGTCCAGGAATAATACAGAAACACCTATAAAATAAAATAGTGTGTTGCAAAAAGTCGAGGAATTACGAAGACAGGGAAGAACACATGTATTTGGTCCATGCTCCAGTGAGGAGCTAACACAAGAAAGGAAGGGAAGGCTACATGACCTAAGCAATCAACAGATATATTGGAAATGAAAGTGACAACAAAAACAACTAATTCATTTCTGTGGGTGGGTTGTATGCCCACTGAATTGTAAACAATATGTCTTACAGCACAGAGCTTGTGCTGTGTAGGCAAGACCTTAAAAGGATGAAGATGACCACCTTTACTCACAATTGTCTATACAAGTGGTGCTGTCCAGACTTGCTATATCTATTAAAACATGCACAAATAACCCAGACTGTATATCCCTCTACTGTGGTGGGCGGTATGAATGACCACATCCTTCAATGGCTTAATTGAACTGCTTGAGTTCTGAATAACTTTGGCATACTCACCTGGGGCTGCTCCCTTACTGCATGTAAAATTTACAGGAGTGTAACCCATATACCAATTCAGGACTGGGTAGGTAAGGTGTAGCAAAGAAACAATGTCCTGAGAGGTAAAGATATGTAGACAATTAAACATGCATGCATACAGCATTACTTGTAAGGAAAGAAGGAGAGTACTCGCTGGTATGAAAAAAGATAGTTAATCATCTTTATATTATGGCATTGGTTTCATGGTCGGACGTTATACAGTTACAAGCAGCACTGCATAAAATAAATTGGTGACAACCATATAATACTTGGTGCATAAAGATGTACAAAGTGAAAGTGGCGACGCAAGTGCAGAAGTGAACAGCGTGGACGGCGCACTGTGAACAAGGTGCAGATAATTTACAGTGAGTGGCTCAGAAACATGTGACAACGTGATATCACAGTAAACAGAGATTCTTTCAATTGGACGTGGAGCCACAAAGGAGGGGTGCGCCAGTTATTGGGCTGTTAGGTCGACGGCGTTTCGATCCCCCTTAGTTTGGATCGTCATCAGGACTTGGTTGTCTAAGTTGGGGCGTGCTTGGGTGGAGTCCGATGCAGTGAGACATATACTTGTTGTTAGCAAGCGTCCATGAATTGGCTGAGCAGTCTAAAGAGCATTTGGCTGGTCAAGTCCAGGATCATCTGGGGCCTGCATGAGGGCACTTGAACAATCAGTGCTTTTGTCGGCCGTCTTAGATAAGCCGTGTTCCAGCACGTAACCTGAATCAATCGGCGTGCCGCACTTTGATTTTGTCGAGCAACAGCACGCCGATTTTTTTCATACCAGCGAGTACTCTCCTTCTTTCCTTACAAGTAATGCTGTATGCATGCATGTTTAATTGTCTACATATCTTTACCTCTCAGGACATTGTACCCTTACTGCATGGGCATTTATAATGTGGTTTAGCTTCAGTACTTTGTGCACAATCAGTTAGAAGAGGTTCTGCATGTGGTCTTTGGGGAAACATATTGACCAGAATAGATTTCAGGAGGGGTAGGACTACAGTGCTCCTTTTATAAGAAGTCATCTGTCAACCAGGATCATTTACAGAAAATTGTCTTCTATTTTTCACTGCTGAGTTTTAGTAAAAGGTTTTCCCTCTGCCTCCTACCTCATGTCCCCTTTGGTCAGTGTCCTACATGAGAAGGTATTGTAGTCAGTTCAAAAATGTATGGCCTTTTTGCACCTAAGAACGAATCCTCATGATGACATGGCCAGAATTCGACCTGGTAACTCGGTAACTCAGCCCTTACTCATTCCCTGATATGGAAAGCATCAGTATTATGAAGTGTGCCCTCAGAAATTAGGTATTACTAGGGTAATTGGTAATTCTGCACCTGATTGCAGTGGATATCTTCATGTCTCTGCAGTGTTTCACCATGACATTTACTCTCCATTCAGCTGCTGAAAATATATGGGTAAAATTCACCAGGACCACTTCGTTCGTAACACTGATGGATCAGTAGCTATCATTACTGGCCTCGTTGGAATTAATAGATGATTGGCCACTAAGGCACTAATAAACAAAGCATCAGCCCAGAGAGTAAGCAAAAAACAGGTTGTGTGTTCCCTCAAACTTTGCTCTGTATGCCACATTGTGACTGTGAAATATGTAAACTTTTGCTCTGAAGTAATTTTATATAATCTTCATGTTATGGTATTTTTCGAACTTCTCTGCTTCAGCCGAGAGATTTTGTCATTCCTTAGAAGATAAAAAAGTGTGTAGGTATTACCTTGAGTCATCCAAAGATTCCTTGGTGTTCCTTATAAAGGTACACCATTATGTGGAAAACTGCAACCCCCCCCCGCCCCCTTCATATCCCTTATCAGAGGTTAGCAAAGCTGTTGTTTTTCCATGCCAACTCTCTGTAATTCTCCTCCACCTCCTTTCTGGTAAATACAGAGCCTTTAAACTTTCTCCAAAAGCATAACAATGTAGCTTTTCACAACACACCTGGTAAAGAAACATAAACTGTAGCAGCATCCTTCTCCAAGTAATGCCAGAAAATCATTTGTGGAGTATGAGTGCTGCACCAAAATATTTCTAACATAGTTAAGTATGCCTACTGATAAGCATCAGGAATACGATTGTTGCAGAAATGGTATGAAACTTTATTTGTGGTTGAAGTGGATAATCTTCTCAAAGATGGAAACAATAATGAACACCAAAACTAAGCTGGAGGCTTAAAAGTACCGATATACCAACACCAGTCAATGCGTTTTCTTTTCTTCAGAGCCTACACCATTTCTTGACAACTTTGTATTCATTGTTTCTGCAAAATACTCACTGGCAATTTGCCATGTCGTTAATGAGTTTGTCAACACATTCTTTATGCAAAACGAAATGAAGTATTGTAGTTTTGCTGTTCAAGACCTAGCTTGGAACCCTATTACCTGCTAAAAGTTCTAGCCACAGAATAGGGAGGAGGGTGGATAGTGAGGAATCAGCGGTTAGATACAATATCCATCAGAAAAATATGACCAAAGATAAGTGCATTTTCTGATGGAAGCTTATAACCACGGATTCTCCATCTTGAGAATAGATACTAAAGCACCTGCAAGGAGGAGGGTCTGAGGAGTGGACTTTACACCAGGCAATCCTAGAGAACGAAGCAGATAAAATAACCCCCTCTGTGATCTTGAGAATTAGTATATAGTTAATCTGGTAAAAGTAAGGACAAATGCACTTGCTGCTGCTTTGCAGATGTCCAAATCTGAGACACCCCGAGGTACCTTAGTATTTGCGGTATTTGGCCTGGTGAAAGGAGGCCTAAGGCCATCAGGAGAGTTGTTTTTGTTCAAGACGTAAACATGTTTACACAGTGGACGATACATTAGGATAAGGTTTACTGCTGGGACTGCTCTTCCCTTCTTCACACTAGATAATGGAACAAACAACTAATCATCAATGTGTTATGCTTTAGTCCTATATATGCAGTTTTGGAAGAAAGAATGCACTAGCTTTTCAGAGTAGGAGGTAATATATGGAGGCTGAACTGACAAGATTGCCCCTCACTGAAAAGAAGCGCAGAAGTGATTTTATCAAGAAAATGGTTTTCAGAGTCAGTAGCCCCATGGGTATAGCTGTGCAGGGGCTCAGATCAAGACCCAATTATGTTCCCTGTGTGCATAATAAAGGGAAGGAGGAAACATATAGACAAGTCCCTTTAAAAAACGCATCACAGTGAGTAACCTGAATAAAGAGGGCCAATCAAGTCAATAAAGGAAGGCCAAAAGGTCTGACAAAAAACAAATCATAGCAAAGCCTTTCCAAGCTAAGAACATCTTTCTTTCCTAATGCCATGAGACACATTCCACCCAAAGACTTGAAATGACATCTACAATTTCTAATTAGAGATCAAAGCCTCTAAGCTGGAGGTTCAGCTAATTTCACTTGCATGGACATGTAGATTGCGGAGGTTTAGATGGAATGCTCTGCCCTGTTGCTGATACAGCAAACTCTTCCAAAGAGCAAGTCCAAGCACAGAGCAAATGAACAAGTTCAGGAGTCTGGAGTACAAACCTTCCGAGTCAAAGTCTGAGGCAATCAGATGGAGCTGTGCTCTTTCTTGAGGACCCCTGGGATCAACTGAAGGGGTGGTAAGGTGTAAAATAGTCTGGAGTCCAACCAGAGATCAAACTCATCTTCAGGGGAACCTCGGGAAACAAACTCCAGAGCACAGAAGGCGGGTCAATGTGTATTTTAAGAGGTGGGGAACATTTCTTCAGAGAGGGCACCTCACCAAGATAAGAGATCCTCAGCCACCACCAGTTCAGACATCATTTGTTGTTGGAAAGATTTCGCCTGCTCAGTTAGTCTGCCCTGATTTATTTATTTATTTATTTATTTTATTTATTTATTTAGTGTATCTTATATAGCGCACGGCTACCCCAACGGGGTGTCCCGGTGCTTCTGAGAGTGTAAAAGTCTTACTCCTTTAGGGGATCAGCAAAAAAGGAAGGTTTTAAGTGCCTTACGAAAGGAGGGCTCTTCAGGAATCAACCTGATGGCAAGAGGAAGTTTATTCCAGTAAGTGGTGGCACAGACCTGGAAGGTTTTCCCTCCAGAGCGAGTTTTCTTAAATCTGGGAGAGATGAGAAAGTTTTTCGTGTCAGAGCGGAGAGCTCTAACATTTTTGTAAGGGCGCAGACAAGAAGTCAGGTAGGCAGAGCCTTGTCCTTTCAAAACCCTGTGAGTCAAGATGAGGGCTTTGAATTCAACTCTTCTGGATTGGTAGCCAGTGAAGAGAGCGCCGGTGAGAGGAAATGCGCTCTCTTAGGGAAATGCCACACACTAAACGAACCGCTGAATTTTGAACTGTTTGTAGTCGATGGCATAGACCTACAGACAGCCCGGTGTACAGACCGTTGGCATAATCCAAGTGGGAGGTGATCAGCGCTTGGACTATGGCTCTCCTGGTGTTATTGGGGAGAAAATTGATGAATTTTTTTACCATCCTAATTTTGGAGAAGCAAGCCGATGCTACTGTCTGTACTTGGTTATGTAAAGAGAGGTTGGGGTCCCAGCTAATACCCAGGTTTTTTACGGATTGTTTAGGCAAATGGGGGGTACTCAGATCAGGTGGGGGTCCAAGGGAGATGGCTGATGGAAAAAGAGCACTTCAGTTTTTCCTGCGTTAAGACGGAGGCAGTTATTGTCCATCCAAAGTGATATTTTACGCAGGCAGTCTTTTAAAGGGTCAAAAGCCGACTGGGAGAGTTTATCATATGCGAACAAAAGTTGGATATCGGGGGGGCGTGGCTAGCTACCGGCCAAGATGGCAGCAGCATAGCGGAGCTCTGTAGCTAAAGAGCCGTCTCCAGTGTAATCCGTTCACTTATCCGACACATCGCAGTGGCAGTACTGCACCATCGGAATCTCCTACGCCTCCGGTGCACGGGGAACTGCCTAGATTCCCGGGGCGGCTGACACCCGTGGAGCTGCACCGTGAACAATTTAGAGGCCTTGTTTGGCGCCGAAAGCCGGGGACTCCAGTAGAACTCTGCGCCGGCGAGACCCGGGATCAGAGACGGAGACCGGCGCCGACCGCGAACAGGTACAACTGACGGCACCGCTTCACACACCGCTGTCGGAGCGAAACTGACACAGCTTTCCCTCACTACCGCCAAGCGGATCCACCGGTGACGGCGGCGGGTTAACAGCCTTGTGGTCGTTAGTGGAAGCTAGACGCCAGGCCAGTACGGGCGCGAAGTAAGGGGGCGGATGGGACTCGGCGGCGAGCGCCATTACTGGTGCAGGAGAAAGGAGAGGAACATTGCAGCGCTCCACAACTTATGAGGGGCACACCTTGAGGCTCGCTTGCACTGCCCTCCAGAACATTGGCATTAACTGCAGTGTAACTAACTGGGTGCCGTAACTAAATAAATAAATAAAGGAAAGTGCACTTCCCAGCCTCTAACGCTGCAGGGACTTTGGCGAGGCCGCCATTACAGGCAAGGTTCACAATCGGCCATTACAGGCAAGGCTCACATTCGGCAAATCCCCGTTCGCACCCCCAACTCAACACCACTTCAACTGGTGGGCAATCGATATACCCACTGCACGAACTACTTCCTTCTCAACTGCCTATATCCTGGGACAACCGCCATGGCTGGCAGAGGGACCAGAGGCCAGCAGACTTCAAAGCTGGACAAGTTTGCCTACCAAAAAGATCCGCCAGACCACACCACAACAAAAGGGGACCCACAGCGCTCGCCGCCCCAACACGGGGGAACGCAAAATGACACAGACAAGGTCACCCTACTGGACGTAATGTCCACTCTGAAGGAGATGCAATCATCGATGGGCACAATATCGACGGACGTCTCCTTAATAAGGGCGGACCTCGCAAAGATGTCGGACCGACTCGTGGAAGTAGAAAAGACGACCACCGGACTGGTAAAGGACACATCAGAACTCCAGCAAAGAGTCTTACAGTTGGAAGACGACAACGCCACACTGATATTTAAACTGGACGACCAGGAAGGCCGCTCAAGACGCAATAACATATGCCTGGTCGGTGTGCCGGAGACAGAAGGTGGCCATGCCCCGGACCGCTATGTTGAGGATTTAATCAAAAATCAGCTCCAACCCAAAGGACTATCGAACTTTTTCTCCATTGAGCGCGCCCACAGGGTACCCGGAGGGAAAGCAAAACCAGGGGCACCACCCCGTCCCATCCTCATGAGAGTATTCAACTTCAGGGACTGGGATGCCATTTTACAAACAGCCCGCGCACGCCCGCCGATACGAATCGACAACGTAGAAATTAACTTCTACCCTGACTACACGGCCGCGGTGGCTCAACAACGACGGGGCTTCACAGATGTAAAAAAGGAGCTGAGAGCACGTGAACTCAAATATTCTATGCTTTTCCCAGCAAAACTGCGCGTAGAATCAGAAGGGAAGACATGGTTCTTTGACTCGCTGCGAGACGCCTGTGACTGGCTGGAGGGATGGAGACCTGCCAAAGGACCCAGGGATCGTGGCCCACAGTGTGGCAGCGGCAACGGAAGCCCGCGGATCGCCGAAGAGACGGAATAACCGAGGATCAATCGCAACAGTACCGGAGGACTCTTCCAGGCGCTGACCGGGCGGCACTACATTTCTGTCTGGACCACCTGAGAACACCCCCAGTTAAGAGGACAGTGACGCTACAATGACGACCAGAGGAGAAAACGTTTACCCTCGGCAGAAAGGGGCCAGCCGTGGTAAGAAACTGATAATAGGACTACCAGCCCGTGCAGGTAAGACATTCTGATCTGGAATGGCACTGCATGATATTGTCGGAGAAGAGACTCGGCAGCAGACGCAGAAGTCTCACCCCCACGAACTATAACTATAACTATTAATTGGGACTTTAAGCACTCTGCTCAGTTGGGGAGGTGGAGGGTTTCTTTTCCACCGGGCAGGGAGGGGGGTAAGGGATTTACACATTTTAAGTTTGACTTGTTCATGTTCTTTGTTACTGGCTTTGATAACTCCAGCATGCATACATGCAGCACGGGTTCGTGCGATTACGACTCGTGTGAGGCAGTCAGCACCGCGATTACAACACTACGACACACACCATGACGGACAATGCTACACCGGGATCTGATCCCCCAGGAAGCAAACTGCTCTCCCCACCACTGACCATCATTTCCTGGAACGTGAATGGATTGGGCCATAAAATTAAAAGGGGTCTGGTATTAAAATACTTAAAACGTAAGGCACCAACGCTGGCACTGCTACAAGAAACACATTTGACAGGCACTGCGTCTAAGGCACTAAACAAGTGGGGCTTCAAAATGTTCGCACATTCGGACTTCTCCTCGGGCTCACGCGGAGTAGGCATACTGATCAACAAAAACGCCCCGCTGATAGTCAGGAACACACGGACAGACGACCAGGGGCGGTTTGCTGCAGTTACGTGCCAATGGGAGGGACGGACCTATAATGTCATATCAGTATATATTCCCCCAACACTCCACCAAGGGGCCCTCCAAGACCTAGGGAAATTCCTACTCGAGCTCCCAGAAGGGGACATGATTGTGGGAGGGGACTTCAACGCTGTACTCAACACGGCGATAGATCGCCAACCTCCGCGACCCTCAGTGAGACCCAACCAACTATTTAGAGACTTTCGGGACGCAATGGGGCTGGTGGACATATGGAGACTGCAACACCCACACGACCGTCACTACACATTCCGGTCGGGAGCACATAATAGCCTCTCCCGTATAGACTACATATTCACATTAGCAGTATCTCCTGAACGAGTCACGGCGATAGAGCACCTACCGAGGGGAATATCGGACCACTCACCGGTGTCACTCACCTACACCACACACCCCACGAGGCGACAAAGAATATACCCCATCTACCCGGGCTACTTACAAAACCACAAAATCTCGAAAACATTAGACACTGCGACCACACACTACTTCGCAGAAAACCATGCGTCAGTAGACTCACCTTCGATCCTATGGGAGGCATTCAAGACAGTCATTAGGGGGCAGGCCATCTCCGCCATAACTAGCCATAAAAAGGACCAGAGGCAAACAATAGAAGCGCTAGAATCAACAGTCATGGCAGCAGAAATAGCCCATGCAACCAACCCCACAGATGATACGGCACACACGCTCACTATGGCATCGAGCGAATACAAAACCTATGCAGAGGAAATGGCCAAAAACAGACACACAGATACACTACACAGGATCTATGAACTAGGCGACAAGACAGGGAAAATTTTAGCGTGGCTCGAAAGGAAGGAAAGAACGGACAGATGGATAGCACGGCTAACCTTACTAGATGGCACGCACATCTCGTCCCCCCAACAAATAGTGGAAGAACTGGCCTCCTACTATGAACGCATATACACTCCACGGGGTAACATGACAGAAGAAGACTGCGTTGCTTTCCTGCACGACATACCACTCACTACCCTCTCACAAGATGCTTGAACGGGATCTTAGTGCGGAAGAATTGGGGAAGGCACTGGCAGCTGTACACACAGGCAAGGCAATGGGACCGAACGGTCTACCGGTGGAATTATATAAAGCACTGGCCCAACAGCTCATCCCTAACATGCTTTCCATGTACACTGACTGCCTAACGCCGGGTTCACTAACGGCGGATCAACGATCGGCCACCATAGTGGCAATACATAAACCCTATAAACCCCCCGAACAAACGTCCTCCTATCGTCCGATCTCGCTAATAAATGCGGACGCGAAAATACTGGCAAAACTGCTAGCGCTACGTTTACAACCCCACCTCACCACCCTGATCCACCCGGACCAATCGGGCTTCATGCCCGGGCGAAACACTTCGCTTAACTTGAGACGATTGAATGGGGTACTCCACCGCATCCCAACCCTTCGCGAGGAGGCGTCCGTCCTCTCCCTGGACGCCACCATGGCGTTCGACCTTATTGAGTGGCCATTTCTTTTTGCAGTACTTAAGAAGATGGGCTTCGGCCCCAAATTTTGTAGTTGGATAAAACTACTCTATACGGCTCCTCTAGCACAGGTGGTGGCCAATGGCCACACCTCCCGAACGATCGCCTTGGGACGTGGCACGCGACAGGTGTGCCCCTTGTCCCCTCTCTTGTTTGCCCTAGTTTTGGAACCGCTGGCGGTTCTAATTAGAACAGACCAGGTGATCCGCGGGATCACATGGGAAACGGGTTGGGAAGATCGCATATCCTTATATGCCGACGACGTCTTGATCTACCTTATGTCCCCGACATCATCCATAGCTACCCTATTAAACATACTCAAGACCTATGGGGAAGCCTCCGAATACACAAAAAATTGGACTAAATCGCTCATGTATATATTGCACGGCCCCACGCCCGCGCTCCCCCCCACCTGCCCACTACAGACAGTAACCAGGGGATTCAAATATCTAGGCATTTATGTCACCCCACAAGCCACCGTCTTTACGGAAGAGAACCTGCAGAAACCCTTGCAGAGGCTCAGATCGGATGTGACACATTGGCGCTCCCTCCCACTAACGCTGTTGGGGAGAGCGGCGCTCTTTAAGATGCTCTCACTCCCACGATTCCTCTACGCACTACAAAACACCCCGTTCCCCGTCCATCTTGCCTACTTCAAAGCTATAGACGCAGAAATATCTTCCCTGCTCTGGGACGGGAAACCGGCCCGTATAGCGAACTCCAAATTGATCCGTAGCTGGTATGACGGGGGGATAGCGCTACCAAGTGTCAAACTCTACTACTGGGCGGCACAGTTGACAGTAGTCAACCAATGGCTTCACGCCCCTCATAATGATCCCGCATACAGTTTAGATAAAACACTACTCCCCGCAGACCAACTGATGAGGGCCCTATACACCAATAAACGGCGCCACACACTTACTGGCCCTACGGCCCACACAATCAAAATCTGGCATACAGCTCAGAGAACCTTGGGCTGGGAGGGGGTGCTCACATTGGCCACCCCGCTATGGGACACACGTCGCCTGGGAACCCTGGCTAACACCAAGGGTTTCCGGCAATGGGACCTTATAGGTATCTCAAAAATAGGAGACCTGTGGAACAGAGGTGACATCATCACATTCGAAGCTCTGCAAGAAAAATATGGAATGGCAAACACAGAACGGTATCGTTACACGCAAATTAGACACGCCCTAAAGGGCGCCATCCCTACGGGAACGACCCTGGTTGAATCCTCTTCACTGGAGTACCGGCTCCTCACCGACCATCTTGAGACAAAAGCGATTTTGTTAACTTACCGCAAGCTGATAAACAACCTTCCAGACCCCACAGTGGTCCTCCGTAGTAAGTGGGAAGTGGAATTAGGGGACATAGAAGACGAAGACTGGCTTTATGCCCTTGCCTCAGCCAGAGACGCCTCCATACCGTCCCGACTCAAACTCATACAATAAAAAATTCTACACCGAATCTATTATTCCCGCACCCTACTACACAAATTAGGGCACGTCCCGGGACCTGACTGCATGAGGGGTTGCGGCTACCCGTGAACATACTTTCATACTCTGTGGGACTGCCCCAGGATACAAACATACTGGACAGGAGTAATATCGGAACTTTCGACTGCAAGTGGGGTGGAAATACAACTTGACCCACGATGCTGTCTATTAAATATATGGCCGCCCACAGATCTCAATCGGGGGCTACAGACATGGGCAACACTGGGAATGACATTGGCGAAACGAAACATAGCTATAAAATGGGGATCCGGGACCACTCCCACGAGATCGCAATGGGGGAATGACATGGACACGGCAATGGTGGCAGAGAAGGCGGTCTTCATACACAGGGGGTGCCCAAGAAAATGGTCCACTATATGGGGCAAATGGAATACGTACCGAGGGGATATATGCGAACCACCACAGGAGATGTCGGAACTGACAGCGAGCCCATAGGAAGGGGACATGGAGGAGACGCAGGGTAGCAAGCACAGATACCCCCCCAAGGTCAATAACTGTAAACACTGTAAACCAGCATAACTCGTTTCTGACAGGAAAGCTAGATATTGAAGGTCCCCCACACACACAACAGGCGGGCTAGGCCCAGGGAGTACGGTACCTGAGGATTGCCTTAATGCTGCCGAAATGAAGATGATGGGCTGATTGTAACTGTTCAAGGCTTGCCAAATGTAATATTATGGTGATGTAGTGCAGATACCAAGATGTACTGTTCCACGCATACACATCGGGTGGGTTCGGCCCAGAGGGTTTTACACCCAAGGATCACCTTGCTACTGTTGACACAGAATTTGATGTGCTGATTGTACAGGTTCGTGGATTACTAAATGTACTATTAATGTTGTAAAATGGAGATCCCAGAGCCCAATGCCTGCATGTACGAAAACGAATTTTACGTGTACTGTTACACTGAAAAAGCCAATAAAATAGGTTTTTTTTAAAAAGTTGGATATCGTCCGCATACGAAGTGGCTTTGATTCCGGCCTGGGTGATCATCTCGGCAAGCGGGGAAAAATAAACATTAAAAAGAAGAGGACTCAAGGAGGAGCCCTGTGGGACTCCCCATCTGAGCGGGCGACTGGTGGACGTGAACGGGGGCGTGAAGACCGCCTGAGTCCTATTGGACAGAAAAGAAGATAACCACCTCAAGGCCTGGCCTTGGATACCCTTAGAGTGGAGACGATCCAACAGGACAGAGTAGGAGACGGTGTCGAATGCTGCCGACAAGTCGAGCAGCACCAACACTGCCTTTGAACCTCCATCGAGTTTCCAGCGAACAGCATCGGCCATCTCAATCAGGGCTGATTCGGTGCTATGGCCATGTCTAAATCCATGTTGTGTGTCATGGAAAGACCCGTTGGATTCAAGAAAATTAGCTAGTTGTTTTTGAGGTAATTTTTCCAGAACCTTGGCTGGAGCCGGCAACAGAGATATAGGTCTATAATTAGCCGGCTCATTAGGGTCAGTGTTAGCTTTTTTCAGGATGGGGACTAGTCGTGCATGTTTCCAAGAATATGGAAAGATGCCGGTCTGGAGTGAATCGTTCCAAATGCTATTCAAAATGGGGTTAAGGAGAGGGGCCAAGGCTTTATATTGTTTTGCCGGCCATGGGTCGGTGGGCGAACCCGATCTGCATTTAGATAATTCTGCCAGCGAAAAATCCAGGGGGATTTCTTCAAAGTTGGTGAAGATTTTAGAAGGTGGGTCTGGGTGGTTTTTATTAGGGAACGAGTCATAAATGGAGATGATTTTTTATCCTCAAAAAAGTCAGATAAACGATTACAGAGTGATTGAGAAACAGGGGACTGGCGTTTAAGGGCCAAAGGATCAGTGAATGATCTTACCTTCTGAAAAATCTCCCTGGCAGAACCATGGGCTTTGCTAATTTTATCCTCAAGATGTATTCTTTTGTGATCTATGATCTTTTTCCTGTACTTTTTGAGTGCCAATTTATATTCTGCTTTACTGGCGGGAGAGTATGAAAGTCTCCAGCGTCTTTCCAAAAGTTTACAGGCCGATTTGCATTTACGTAGTTCTTCTGAGAACCATGGTGCAGAGGGGGCCGAACGGAAGGTTTTGATTGGCTTAGTGGGGGCAATTGAATCAAAGGCTGAGGAGATCCAACTATTGAAATTGTTCAGCCTAGAATCAGGGAACTGATGTTAAGGGAACCCATAAGGGGACTGACAGCCAGGGAAATCTTGCCACTATCAAAAGCTCAAAACCTCCAAAGAAAGAGCACATGATCCCACCCCTTCTGTTTGAGGCTTGCATAGTATTTGGTGCACACTTATTTAAGTGTGGCACCCTGCACGAATCCAAACAATCCTTGTGGTGATTTTAGTGGTTTTAGACCACCGTAGAAAGCTCTCCCAAGTGGTAGCTGTGGAAAGCTGCCTTCAGGCTTAGTCCAGAAGGAGTGTTAAGCATCTTGCTTTACCAGGTCTAATCATGTAGCGTAAGTTCAATGAAAAGGAACCACACAGTGTAGTTATAAAAGTAAGTCTATTTATTACCCAACATTCACACATTGATCAATCAATCAATCAATCATGCCATTTGTATAGCGCACTACTCACCCGGGAGGGTCTCAAGGCGCTTGGGGGGAGGGGTATGCTACTGCTCGAACAGCCAGGTCTTGAGTTGTTTCCTGAAGGCGAGATGGTCCTGGGTCAGCCGAAGGTGGATGGGGAGGGAGTTCCAAGTCTTGGCAGCCAGGTAAGAGAAGGATCTTCCTCCGGCGGTGGCTCTTCGGATGCGTGGTACGGCTGCGAGGGCGAGGCTGGTGGACCGTAGCTGGCAAGTGGGCGTGTAGAAGGTCAGGCGGTCGTTGAGGTACTTGGGGCCCAGGTCGTGGAGAGACTTGTGTGCGTGGGTGAGGAGCCGCAACGTGATCCTCTTGTCGACGGGGAGCCAGTGCAGGTTCCTCAGGTGGCTGGAGATCTGGCTGCGTCGGGGGACATCCAGGATGAGTCGGGCGGAGGCGTTCTGGATGCGCTGGAGTCTTTTCTGTAGCTTAGCTGTGGTTCCGGCGTAGAGGGCGTTTCCGTAGTCCAGTCGGCTGGTGACGAGTGCCTGGGTGACAGTCTTCCTGGTCTCGGTCGGGATCCAGCTGAAGGTCTTGCGAAGCATACGCAGGGTGTTGAAGCACGATGAGGAGACGGCGTTGACTTGTCTGGTCTTTGAGAGGGAGGGGTCCAGGATGAAGCCCAGGTTGCGTGCGTGGTCGGTTGGCTTGGGTGCGGTGCCCAGGGCTGGGGGCCACCAGGAGTCGTCCCAGGCGGAGGGCGAAGATCCCAGGATGAGGACTTCCGTCTTGTCCGAGTTCAGTTTCAGGCGGCTGTCCTTCATCCACTCGGCGACGTCTTTCATCCCTTCGTGTAGGCAGGTTCTGGCGGTGTCAGGGTCTCTGGTGAGGGAGAGGATCAGCTGGGTGTCGTCGGCGTAAGAGATGATGTTGAGGTTGTGCTGGCGTGCGATGGCTGCGAGAGGTTTCATGTAGATGTTGAAGAGGGTGGGGCTGAGTGAAGATCCTTGCGGGACGCCGCAGATGACTTCGGTGGCCTCGGAGCGAAACGGGGGGAGGCGGACTCTTTGTGTTCTTCCGGCGAGGAACGAGATGATCCACTCCAGTGCCTTCTCTTGGATACCGATGTTGCTGAGGCGCTGGACTAGGGTGCGGTGGCAGACCGTGTCGAACGCAGCGGAGAGGTCCAGGAGGATGAGGGCCACTGTTTCCCCCTTGTCGAGCAGGGTCCGGATGTCGTCGGTGGCTGCGATGAGGGCGGTCTCGGTGCTGTGGTTGGCTCTGAAGCCGGACTGCGAGGGGTCGAGGGATCCGTTCGTCTCGAGGAAGGCGGTCAGCTGTCTGTTGACGATCTTCTCGATGACTTTAGCAGGAAAAGGGAGGAGCAAGATGGGGCGGAAGTTTTTGAGATTGGTGGGGTCCGCTGTAGGTTTCTTCAGGAGGGCGCTGATCTCGGCGTGCTTCCAGCTCTCCGGGAAGGTGGCGGTGTTGAAGGAGGCGTTGATGATGTTCCGGAGTTGGGGTGCGATGGTGGAGTCGGCCTTGTTGAAGACGTGGTGTGGGCAGGGGTCGGTCGGTGATCCGGAGTGGATGGTGTTCATCGTGCGGGCTGTGTCTTCGGTGGTCACCGTGGTCCAGGTGCGAAGGGTGGCGGTGGGGGCGTTGGTTCGACGGTTGGGTGCGTGGGTGGGGCGCCGAAGCTGTTGTGGATGTCGGCGATCTTGCGGTGGAAGAACGAGGCGAGGGAGTCCCAGAGGTCTTGTGACGGAGTGATGTCGTTGGTGCCGGTGCTGGGGTTGGAGAACTCCTTGACGATAGTGAAGAGCTCTTTGCTGTCGTGGGCGTTGTTGTCCAGTCGTTCCTTCAGGGATTTCTTTTTGGTGGTGCGGATGAGCTGGTGGTGCTTGATGTATCTCCTACCCGTGGATATGAATACTTCAATTGCAAGAGGTAAGTAAACACAATACACATTTGTCTCCAGTGGGAGACCAAACCATATACTAAAACAGTGGAATGCTGTTGGACTTGGCCCTTTTGGCAGGTTCACCCCTGAACTTTTTGCCTCAAGCTCTGACACAGTGGTAGTGATTTTTGGCCTCTGCGCACTTTAGCACTGTGCCCGGGTGTGTAAAGTGCGTGCGCTGTCTGAGTGTGTGTAGTGAGATTGGCCTGCCCTCCCATAGGAATGCATGGGGGATATGTGTGTCCATGGTAATTCCTGATATGAGAGGAGTGCAGGGGCGAGTTTAGTATGCGCGAACTCCTAAGAATAAATGCTGCGTAATGTATGTTGTGCGCAGATTTATGGTGACTGGTGGAAAAATGCTATTTTTAGAAGTTGGCATTTCTGTGTACTGTGTGTCTGCGTGCCTGATGTTAATTGCATGACTCGCTTGTGATTGACAGGCGCTGGATGATGTGGGTGGCTCCAGGAGCCAGGATGGGTCTGCCCAGTGGTGAATAGGGAGATCTGCATGTAGATGGGAGGGAGGAGTTGCACCTAAGACCTGAATAGGGCTGTGCCTACCCTCCACAATGCTGGCTCCACTTCCTGTGGTGCGTCTGAGCACCTAGCCCCCATCTGACAAAGGAGAGAGGAGCTGAGCACAACAAAGTGCTCCAAAGCTCCCCCAAACCAGTTGCATCTGGTTTTTCCCCCAGCCCTGTGCTGTGTCACAAATGGAAAATGTTGTATAAATATACGGGCTGTGTCCCCATAAAATTGTTCAGTTCTTGGTTGCTGTTCCTGCTGGAGGCGTGCTGCTGCTGGGGCCCAGTGGGGGCTTCCATGAGGACTTACCTCCCTGGGCCCTGCCTTGCCCCTGGATGCCTCAATGACTCTTTGAGGACCTTTTGCTTCCTTTCTTCCCCTTACTGAGGGACCTTTACCTGCTACAGGAGCTGTGGCTCCTAGCGCCTCGTGAGCTCTATATCTTAATTGCTATGGGGAGATGACCACGTGGGCCTTGCAGCGCGGCGCTGCATAGAGAGATGCTGAAAAAGGGTTCAGGCAGATCAGGTCGT
Organism: Lissotriton helveticus; assembly: GCF_964261635.1. NCBI lineage: Eukaryota > Metazoa > Chordata > Amphibia > Caudata > Salamandridae > Lissotriton > Lissotriton helveticus. Next base: position 371,602,153 of record NC_136057.1, on the reverse strand, counting down.
TTGACCCCTTTTCTAGGTTTGCCCGTCGTTAGCCGCTTCTCACCCAACTCCCGATTACCCAAATAAAGAGGCAGGCGCTGGAGACTGGAAGGCAGGAAACAGGAGTTTATTTCCGACGGAACAGAACACGTCAAATCAGACAACAGGGTATCTTCTCGAGGTGCTCTAACAAGTTTCTCTACGGCTCCGTCTTTTATACACAGGTTTATGATGTACAAACATTCCTTATTGCAATAAAGACACTTTGAAGTACAAAAAGGGCATGTTTGGGACCCCAGCTCCAGGCCCATTCCCATACTGACCGCTCTGATGTTGTTTTCCCCTCCCAAATGTGACATGTGATTGTAATGTGCAGCCGGACATTCCAACAGGGCACGAGGGCAGGAGGGGGTGGTCAGATCTAAGGTTGGGCGGGCGATAAGATCATGTTTCGCTATGCGGGGCCGGAGGGGTACATCCACAAGACCTAGTTTTATGATGTGGGACTGGGTCGAGAGGCCAGGTGTAGCCGGGGTGGGGGGGCATCAGAAGAGAGGAAGGGCGTTCCTGGGAGGGATGCGGGGGTGTCGGTCAGGTCTAGGGGTGTGAAGGCCTTGATTAATGAGAGAGTGAGAGAGAGAGAGGAGAGAGTGAGAGAGAGAGAGAGAGAGAGGAGAGAGAGAGAGAGGAGAGAGAGAGAGGAGAGAGAGGAGAGAGAGAGGAGAGAGAGAGAGAGAGGAGAGAGAGAGAGAGAGAGAGAGAGAGAGAGAGAGAGAGAGAGAGAGAGAACTGACTGACTGACTGACTGACTGACTGACTGACTGACTGACTGACTGACTGACTTCGTGTTGGAGCTTAAAAGGGAACAAGATGACGGGGCCACTGTTTCGTGACTTTCTTTACCTTCAACAGTGGCGAGGGTGAACACAAATGAACGCCGCTTATGTACATATACATTTTGCCATTTTCCACAGTCGCCGCTTTTTACATAACATAGATCATTTCCGTGTTTATCATACATATAGTCGTGTGTAGTCAATGAAATAGCGTTCGTCAATATTGGTAGACTTGCATATAACCGTGTGTAGTTGATGCGACATACGAGGTGGAATACATATAAATTTACATTTGTCGTACTTAAAAGTGACCGATGAAACATTTTACAGGCAAAAGTGATTGAGGGAGGAATTTAGTCCAATACAAGCAATTAGTCAAGGGGTGTAGAAAGTTCCGAAAAAGGGGGGGGGTCTTCGCCACAGTGTCTTTATTAGTAGCGAGTCATCACTGGTAGGTTCTGGTAGTTCGTTTTCTTCCGTTGGCGCTGTTGAGCACCGGCGGTGGAGCTATAGGTCCAGCTCGGGTCCTTCTTTACACGTCGCAGGGTGTGATCTGTCCTTTGCCGTTAGGCCACAGTCCTGTTTCCTAGCTAATCTCTCTTAAGGGTGCCTTATGCTGGGCACCTGCATTTCTGTCTCGGAGTCAAAATCCACATGGAAAGGATAGAAGGGGTTTTGTCGGATAATCGGGGGAGGAGAGGGCGGAGTGGGACTGGATCTTTGAGACGGACCAGGGGAGCAAAAGGGTGATGCGCAGGCAGGTCCATCAATCGGGCTCAAAGGGGCGGGGACTTCTGGCACGCGTGGGTCAACAAGTAGAGGGCTTCAAGGCAGCCCCCCATTCCTTCGTTTTCTGCGTTTGAGAGTGGTGCATCGTCCCGCGTCCCGTTGCTCTGCGGCTCCATCTTAGGTCGAGGTCACATGCGCCTCACTATCTGTGGCCTGGCTGTGCGTCACGTCCGGCCCCTCTCCTCCGGTGGCTGTGTATCCTTGAATGGGTACAAAACAGGTTTTAGCGAACTGGCAAGAGAAGGCATTTATACATTTCAATTCCGTCCCAGATCTAGGTAGCTGGGGGTACGTTTCATCGGTCACGGTCAGAAGTTATCACTGTGGAGTATGTATACAGGCGTGTCTACTGATTTTGAACTAGGTCTATTTGGCGTGCATTCATGTCGCATGTGGCTTTCTGACCCTAGCCCTGGCAGTCTTTTATCATCATGAGAGAGGGGTAGAGGCTAAACACTCTTTTCTCGGGGAGCAACAGTTAAGCAGGGTCATCAGTTATACCTCGAGTTTACGGAGCTGGGGTCAAGCGGGAGAAACGGGGACGTTTTGGACATCCGTACTTGGGTGCGGAGGGGTGGGGCATTCTGGGCCTAGGAGATTGTGTTCCTAACGAGCTGAGAGCAGAAGGCCACTGACGTATAGTCCTCCTATAAAAAGGGCCAGATTAGGGGGACATCAGTCGTCTTACCTGTCCTTTCCTTATAGCCAATTCGAGTTCTGTCATTTTTACAGAAAAGGAGAGGTAGTAACATGGCAAATTACAATTGTTTTTTTTTCTGGTAATTTTGTCGATCACCTTTGTGTTAGAAAAACCAATTAGGCTCGTGCCGGCGGGGCACAACATTACTACACAGAGGGAGCAGGGGTCGTTCGCATTTTAAATGAACTATTCGGTACACGTACAACATGAAGGGAAAGGACGAGAGAGAGAAACGTTTACAATAATAGGCCATTTGATGCGCACAAAACACAAAACAGTAGGGGTCATATTATATAGAAACACAGACTGAGGGACAACGTAAATCCATATACCACGTACACATGAATTCAGGCGAGGGGGGGGGGAACATGCATTTACATACAGAATTCAAGACAAAACATAGAACAGTACTTGGCCAAAGACATTTCCTCCTGCATGCTGCGCATCCTTAGTTTCCTATTTAATTCGCCTGGCTGTCTTTTGCTGTTCGTCTCTGTTGCAAATACTTATACTTTCGTCAATTGTTCGGGAACTATCCTGGTCGGGCTAGTACTTACGGTGGGATCTTTGAATCATTTTTAGCGGACGGGTATCCAGGCCAAGGCAACGGAGGGTGTTAGTTGGGGGAACAATGGGCAACTTCGAGTTTCATGGCGTAAGAATCTACTCGTAGGTGCACGTCATTCTTGGTTGCATTATTAGAGAGATGGTCGTTTCTAAGTAAGGGTGCGTTATATCTATGTCTGTTCATCGTGTATAGGTGCTATGTTCAGACCCCCTTTTTCCCCATTCCATCGGCCGTCCAATCATCACTCAAGTCGTACAAAGACATCTCTCTTATCAGGTCAACGCGTGCAACGTATATCCAGTCGAGTTACACACATTCGGTCATACACACATGCATTCATATCACCCAAATCCGCGTTGCTTAGGTCTTCTCCACACTTTAGTCGATGTTCTGATGCGACCTGCAGAAAGAAGGGGAAGAAGAAGGGGTGGGGGCGGCGCTTAAAGACACATTCGCGCGCATAAACCTAAAAGGCTTTTTACTTACTACGTATTTTGACCTTTCTCCGCGGGGTGCAGTCCCTTCCATCTCGGCGTTTTAAGTCCCGTGGGACTGGTGGTGCGGGAGGCATAATCATTGATGGACTGCACATTGCATAGATCGCCCACGACCCAGTGCACCCCACGGCGTCTCGCTGACATTTGTTATGGCCGGACCAGGCGATGAAGAAGAGGGGGGGGGGTCGGAGGCATATGCAAGACATCCCCCCCCCCCGTGGCCTGCAAGGCGCCGGGAGAAGAAGGGAATGGGAGGACAAGTTCATTCCGGGTCGGGCCCATGCCTTCGACGGCCGGCCGTTCTTTGCCACGGCCCCGGGAACGGGTCCCTTGGTTCATCCCGGGGACAGGACTTGGCGCGTGATGTCGCCTCCGGACTATTCGCGTAATGGTTCTCCACCCCAGGCCGCCGCCGACGGCTTTTGTAGACTTTCTGACGCCCAAAAACCTACTAGAAAATAGCCCAAAGTAGCCCGACATTGCTACTTTGGGGAAGGTGGGACAGGAACGGCGTCAAGCAGACGGCGAAATGCATTGTGGGTTTGTTGTTGCAGCCGTTTGCCGCGTAAATAGTTGTTTAATATATTTTTGTTCAAAATAAAAACGTTTTAACCTGTTACTTTGCTATAGTGTTGTATATTTCTAATATTTGCCTAGGGTTTGTCGTTAATTGGGCGGGGTGGTCGGTGGAGCCGAGCTGTCTCGCAGTCATCATGGCGTTGAGTTCGGCTTTCCTCACTAGTTTCATACTTCCTGAGGGGTTGTTCCTAATGTTTCCATTTCAGTAAGGTTGAAAAGAGATCTCATCAGTGGCCTACTGACTGTACTCGATTCCTTTTGTTTTTCCTAATGATTCTTATGTTCTTTTATTTGCTAGCACGATACCGCGGCTAATCCGCATTTTCTTTATATATGTCCTTTTTATTAGGGGTGTCCTCCGGTGGAGCCAGATGGTCTACCTTTAATAAATGGTCCGGGCTGAACCAACTACTGAGCAATGGGGGGGAGATAGGCATGACGGGTTACAACGGGGACAAAAGTCAGCACTACCTATCCTTCACTACTTTGCGGAGACTGGGTAGAATATTTCTATTCTACAGTATTCGCAAATAGGGAATACCCAAAGAGAGAACCAATTCCAAACAGTCAAGTTCGGACAAACAATCAATCAATCAAATGAGGAATAAAATAGGCGCGACGGGTTACAACGGGGGCAAAAGCCTGCGTTACCTATCCTTCACTATCTGCAAAGACTAAACAGAGTATGGTGGCCCTGTGCTTGTTTGCAAATAGAGAATGATCCAAAAAGAACCAATTCCAAAACAATAAATGCTTGGATAACAATCAATCAAATGGAGAGGGAAGTAGGCGCGACGGGTTACAACGGGGGCAAAAGCCTGCGCTACCCACCCTTCACTATCTGCAAAGGGAGAATACTCCTATCCTTCCCCGTTTGTAGACCGAGAATCTCTCAGGACAAACAATCAAAATGCGTAATACTAGTATTTTCCAATGACAATCAAACAATCACTTCGCAATTTGTCGTGTTTCCACGACCTTACCCGGACCGTATGGACGGTTTCTCGTCTTCCGTTTCCAGCACCCGATCGTCCTCTATTCTCCGTAATTGCTGTGGCACTCCTGATGGTTCCCAGTCAGGACCGTAGATCACTCGAGAGAGGTCTGTTCGGAACCGGTGAAGTTCGGATGATCGGCTGCCAGACAAGGGTCTATCGGGCAGGAGCTCTTCCCGATCGTTGCAGTCGTTCACTCTGTCGTTGGGACCTCTCTCACTGGATCCACGTGTCGCTGATGGGCCCCACGTTTGGGACGCCAATTGCTGAAAAAGGGTTCAGGCAGATCAGGTCGTTTTACCCCTTTTCTAGGTTTGCCCGGCGTTAGCCGCTTCTCACCCAACTCACGATTACCCAAATAAAGAGGCAGGCGCTGGAGACTGGAAGGCAGGAAACAGGAGTTTATTTCCGACGAAACAGAACACGTCAAATCAGACAACAGGGTATCTTCTCGAGGTGCTCTAACAAGTTTCTCTACGGCTCCGTCTTTTATACACAGGTTTATGATGTACAAACATTCCTTATTGCAATAAAGACACTTTGAAGTACAAAAAGGGCAAGTTTGGGACCCCAGCTCCAGGCCCATTCCCATACTGACCGCTCTGATGTTGTTTTCCCCTCCCAAATGTGACATGTGATTGTAATCTGCAGCCGGACATTCCAACAGGGCACGAGGGCAGGAGGGGGTGGTCAGATCTAAGGTTGGGCGGGCGATAAGATCATGTTTCGCTATGCGGGGCCGGAGGGGTACATCCACGAGACCTAGTTTTATGATGTGGGACTGGGTCGAGAGGCCAGGTGTAGCCGGGGGGGGGGGGATGGGGGGGGGCATCAGAAGAGAGGAAGGGCGTTCCTGGGAGGGATGCGGGGGTGTCGGTCAGGTCTAGGGGTGTGAAGGCCTTGATTAATCACCGCTCCTCTGATGTGAGGCGAGGTCCTACTGTAGGAAGCAATAAACTGCATCTGTTGGGCTAGGTGATGGCCTGGGATCAGGCCGGGCAATCGGGCAGGGAGGAAGAGGTTACCAAAAGGGCCCGTTCTATGAGTAGGATGAAAGAGCGAGGGGCAGGGGTTCAGCACGGAGACAAGGTCGTGTTTAGCGGTGCGTTTATGGCCTGAACAGGAGAGACCGGGGGCCGTCGGGGCGCGGGGTGCTTGCGGGGCTAGAGAGAGAGAGAGAGATGATGGCTATCGGCAATGGGCAGGGATGTCATGACACAAAGATGGCTACTATCTATGTTCGTGTTGGAGCCTAAAAGGGAACAAGATGGCGGGGCCACTGTTTCGTGACTTTCTTTACCTTCAACAGAGGCGAGGGTGAACACAAATGAACGCCGCTTATGTACATATACATTTTGCCATTTTCCACAGAGAGAGAGGGAATCCCCAGCTTAGAGATTCCCCCGTGATGCCGACCTTGCGGGTGCCCACCCCGCTTATTTTTATATTTACAGTGGGTGCCCACCCCACATGGCAGCCTTGGATGTATTTACTTTTATTTTTATGCGGGTGCCCACCCTGCTCTATATTTTAATTTTGGAGGGAGCCTACCCCTCGTTTCACCGCCGCCGCCCGATCACCGGTAGTGGAAGTCTGGCGCCTGCCTGACTGTGGGCAGGGCACCAGGCGGAAGTGCTGCAGGATGGGAATGGCGGCGTGCGGAGAGGACGGGAGCCCACCCCGCCTCCGCGAGTTGTGGGGAGTTAAGTCCCGGGTCCCAGGAGGGGGCCCGGGTGAAGCATGAGGATGAGGGAGCTTCGCTGGCTCCATTTCCGCCCCCCTCCTCGTCTTGAAGGGAGGGAGGCAGGTTCACCATCTGGAGCTGTGCAGCTCCCCGTTAAAGCCCGGGGCCCCAGGAGGGGGCCCTAGTGAAGAGGGAAGATAGCAGAGGCCGAGCGGGGCTCCTGTGAGAGGAGGCAGGCCTTCTCCAGATCCTCACCAGAGAAGAGCCCAGGTGAGTGGGGCTCGCGTTAAACAGTGCCTGGCAGCAGCACCCGGTCAGAGCGGTCCCGTCTGGCAGCGGGCCGCTCAAACGCTTTGGGGGCACAGATCCTCAGCGGCCCCGTTTTTTGCAGCGGGCCGCTCCAACGTGGCGATTTTTGTTTAAAGGGCCCGGTGGGGGTCCCGAGGTCTCGTGGGCCGGTGCTGCCCCATATTGGTTATTATTCTGCAGCTGCCCCACTTTGCAGGGGTCAGCTGCAACGCTTGGGTATAATTATTTTACAGCTCCGTGTGGCTCCAACAGGGGCAATATTGTGTTAAGAGCCCCAGCAAGGCCCAGAGGGCACAGTTGTGCCAGGACCCGCGCGGGCAGCTGCAACATGTCTACCTATCTATTCTAAGGGCATTGAGTACCCGGGACTTTATCTCATTTCTAGCTGCCCTGCAAGTAGTGGGCATCTGCACTGTTAGGCGCACAGTTCTTTGGGCGCATGTTTTGAGGTAGGAGTGAGATGCACTCCTTTGCCCCATACTTTCCCAGCTGCCCAGCAAGTAGTGGGCAGCTGCAACGTTTAGGTCTGCGCAGATTGCACACCCTTAAATTTCGCTGCTTTGACAGCACGCCCTGACTTTTGGGACATAGGGCATTTGAGCCCCTGTTTGAGATGGCCAGTTGGCCAGGGGGGCTGTTGGGATTGTAGGGCGCCAGGCCCTAATGTGATGTGGTGCTAGGAAATATAATGTATGTAGTATAATTACGCACCCTGTGTTATACCTCTAAATGTGTTTTTATGATTATGAGGTTATTTTGCATATTCTGGTTTATGCTAGTGAGATTGTTTCACTGTGATTTACGCCCCTAATGTGAGTTATGCTTAGGAGGTTAGGGTCTAATTCGTTTAGACTTGTGAGATGATTTCATAATGTGCTTATGCTGGTGAGGTTGTCGCAGAATGTAATTTGCGCCTTTGGTGATATTGTGCATAATGCAGTTTATGTTACAGTGATTACCAGTAGATACTAGTTGTACGTTTATGATATGTTTTACTTTGACTAAGTTTGCTTTGTGATGCTTCTGACAGTGGTCCAAGTGGCCCTGTCGTGTAAATAATTCCCTTGTAGATATGACCTAGTGCCAGGTGGCACCATGTATATTATGTGTTTACTATGCTAATGTGTTTTAAGAATACAAAGGCTATTTTTGATATAACCTTGTGTGGAGTTCCTTTTGTAGTGTGCCTGGGATGTTGTTGCTGTGTGCATGCGCAAATGCTTTACACATTGCCTCCGGGATAAGCCTGACTGCTCCTGCCAAGCTACCAAGAGGGTGAGCAGAGGTTATCTTTGGAGTGTAACTCCCTTGCCCTGACTAGAGTGGTGGTCTCTGCCTGGCTTTGGCGCAAGCCTTAGCTAACCAGAGGTCCCATTTCTAACAAATGCAAACTGCGACCAAAGCTGAGACTTGGACCAGGGGACTGAGAGGAGCTGGGGGCACAAGTAACCACCTGAGGTAAGTACCCAGGGAGGCTGTGTGCAGAGTGGAAACACAGCAGCATACTCTCAATACAAGTCAATGGGGAAAGTCACGATTGCAGTTTTAAAAAAGAAGGACCCTTCCCAGTCCCACTAACTTACCAAGAGCATCACCTCTGGTTTAATGGCGCCCTACAACATCAAAATCACATTACCAGGCTTGGTCCACTAGGTAGACCAGGATCAACATGGCCGGTACTAGCCAGCTATACACCACATCCTGACATTGAAACAATGACAGGTCCTGAACTGTTAGCTCAGCTAAAACAGCTGATTAAAATACACAGGCAGTTGGTTCAATATGTCATGTGGACTTTAACAGTCAAACCAGCTGTAAGAATTCCACAGCACATCCCTTACCAAGGGAACCCAAACAAAATTACACCACAGACTATACAGTCAGTCATTGGTAAATTGCCCGCAAAATGAGAACAAATTTTGTTCTGGTTAGCACAAGAAAATTACTCAAATAGAGGTGTGATGTATTCCTATAGGTTCTGTATCGATCCCCCTATTCCTGACCCTATTCTGGTTAACAAGTTAACTAGCAGCCATCCCATGAGGCAGAAAACCCCATGATGCAGGAACCGTTATCTGATTAAGCCACACTACGGCACAGGAACGTGTTATCTGATTAGGTCATAACGCTTGCCATCTAATTAGACAAGCGATATTCCTCCAGCCCCTGATAAGGCATACGGAGTTCTCAAAACAAATCAAACCTATGACAGACCTGGGGAAAACCCTGCGGCCATTGTTTTGATTTCACCGAGAACTTCAGCAAAAGAATGTGCTAACGACCAGGTCGTATGACATCCTTATTGACGTATCTATGTCCATCCTTACGTCAATCTCGGCACCTTAAAGGTATAAATATTACCGATATTGCCCTATGCAAACACACGCGGTGGTGACGAGATCGGAGCAGCCAGACTTGCCGAAGCCCAGAACAGAGCAGACCCCGCTGGCGCAGCCCCGCCTTCCTGACGCGCTGAGAACGAGACGCTGCTTTCTCCTGCCGAGAAATCCAGCTCCGGCGCTTCCGGGTAGCCCTCGCAGGCAGCCTGGAATATCGAGACCAGAGACGAGAGATACCATCCCTCATTCATCCTAGACTCCAGGTACAGAACTGAATAACCCCTCACAGAGAATTCTTGAGTCAGTCACTTGGCAAAACAAACTTAACTTAAACTGCTACTTTCTACTCCCGCCCACGTATTAGGCTTAGGTCAGGTACATCTGGGGTAGGCGTAGTTAGAAGCACCAGTTGAGTACGATTAGTCAAATGTATATGTGTATGTATCTATTTTATTCATTTTAAACCATCATATGGCTTAGAAACCATATCAATGTTTTTACAGTATTATTTTATACTTCTGCTTTTAATGTATGCACTTTACTTAACCATAAGTATTGCAATAATATCGATCCATTTCTCTTGTATGAGAAAAGAGACTGATCAATAAATAACATCTTTTATTGAACACGCCCGTCTCTTCCTTTTCTCTACAATCTGGTGAGACTAAGAATGCACGTACTGACTGAGTAAAATAAGTCGTCTTTTGTTTTCACACGACTCTAGAGATACACTATTGATTAGGGGAGAGCAAAGTTGTCATGTTCTATGGTTGTCAGAAACTAAATCCCTTCTTGTCTATCCAGGGAGGTTCAACTCCTCCTTGCCTAGTCGAGAAAGTTTCTAGTGAACTCTGAGCTAGCTGGCAAACACAAAACTTTAAGTCTAATATCGACAGTAGTAGACCTAGTTAACGTCTGGTCTAGGCCTATACTATTGAAGGTATTATTCCAATGCGCAGAGCCTATTGGGATAATAGGAACTACACTACATGGCGCCCAACGCGTTTGGATGGGCGATAAAACTAACGTAAGACATTTAGAGTAACTCAGTCGTGCTTTTTCACTCAGACCCCTTTTTCCCATAATACTCCAAAGACGTCTGGAGTGGGTGAAAGGTAATATCCGCCAAACCTCGCAGGAGGAAACTCCTATGTATGGTCCTTGGTTTAGTCAACGTTGAAGGATACACTGTTCCAAAATATTGTGCATCTAATCTTTGTTTCCATAAGAACCTGATCTGCAAACAAACAAAATAACCTTCTGGACAGTACAATGTCAGACAATGAAGGAGAAAGAGAGGCAGTTAGAATAGCAACTGAACTCGCAGCAGCTGATAATGCACTGCAAGACGCTGACCCGGAGATAATACTCATCGCGGTCAACACAAGAAAATCTATAACTTTAAAACTTATAGAAAATGGACTGACACCTAGAGGTGGCACGGTCATATTCGTAATTGAGGCACACGAATATCGGCAGACAGAGGTATTCTATTCATGGATACATTTTCCAGCAGCAAATGCTGTAACAAAGGTCTTCCACTATTACAAAACAGAGGACCCTCCTAATGAGTACACTCCTTTCGAGGAGGTGGAAGTACCACTTAAATTTCAAGAGCATCTGCTCTTATTTAATGGCGCCCTAAAACATAATAATCACATCACCAGGCTCGGTCCATTAGGTAGACCAGGAGCAACGTGGCCGGTTCTAGCCGGATACACACCACATCCAGACATCGATGGGATGTCTGCAGCAAACCTTTTAATACAACTAAAACAATTAATAAAAATACATAGACAATTAGTCCAATATGTAATGCGGACTTCAACAATCCAACCAGCAATTAAAATTCCACAGCTGACCCCTCATCAGGGGAACACAAATAAAATTACACCACAGAACATACAGTCCTGCCGAGGTAAAGTACCAGCTAAACGGGAACAAATACCATTCTGGTTAGCACAAAAAATCACCCAAATAGAGGCGGTGTTTCCAGACACCACCCCGTTAGAAAAACACAGGATTCTGACTATCTGTCTTCCAATGGGAATCGCACCACACGTGGAGGACTGTGACACTTGGGGTACAGTCTTTGCTTCCATCTACACAAAAACGCACGGTGTTCCATCCATTTCGGTAATACCAGATGTGCTAAAACAAATTCAAGACGAATACGGTCCAGAACCCGCTTTAACTCTTGGTATGAAATTACTGAAAGACTTCAAGCAGGTCTCGGCTATATTATTAGCCAACATAAAGGGAGAAGCAGCAAACGTGGCGATCCGCCAGAGGTTAAAGGAGACAGATATAGCAGACCAACCAGCTGAAATTGCCAGAATTATAGAAAAATCCTATGAGGAACTAGGTAGAGATAGTTTAGGTGGAATACCAGTAAAACCACAACTGATTGAAAGTCCTGAAAAAATATTTTTTAATAATAATTCAACATCACAAAAAAAGAGCTGGGATGGAAACAAACAATCCAATCCTAAAGAAAAGAAATTCCAGTCCAGAGGAAGGTCTGCTCGGCGGAGAGAAAAATCTCCGAACCAAAGACACAGGTCACCCCAAAGTGACCCCTCTGGGAAAAGATATAACCTTAGAAATAGGGATAATATAAAGTAGCCTGATAGATATCAAGACATTGATACACGTCCCTCTCAATCTTTTCAGACTTCCTCGCAGAAATCGGAAAGAAGAGGACGATCAGAACAAAGAGAAGAGCACGCCAAGTCCAAAGACAAGGAATCTGCTCATCTAAAAAAGAAACTACAATTTCCAAAAAAGAAGGTAGCCAGTATCAAGGTAGTAAACAATGCCGAGAATACTGAGGACACAACTGAAAAACGGAGAATGGGCTCAGACAATGCTAGACAGCGCAGCAGAAGTGAGCATAGCTCGCCAAAGTCCTTATGAATCTTCTGGAGACAGTGGACACGAATGAATATCTTCAAGTGGAAACTGCAGACACCAGAGTTAGCAAACCTCACAAAATATATGAAATAACTTTACGTATAGAAGGGGATAAGACTAGGAAAATAAGGGGACTATTTTGGGATAATCTCTCCAAGGGCTATGACATCCTTCTAGCTGAAAAAGACTGGCCACCAGAGTTTGTCAGGGAGTGCCCTCGTGGCGAAGAAATAATTATGCCTGCCTTCTCAAATCATATCCCAATTCATAAAAAATACACACTTGCCAGAAAGTGGGCAGTAGCTCAAGCTCCTGCTTTATATAAAAATCATGTAGGATGGGATGAGGACTCTCCTCACAAAATCCAGTTAAAATCACAACCTACTGCACAAAGACAGTACCCAATTAAGCAAGAAGCTAAAAAACAGGTAAAAGAAATCCTAGATCAATTAGAATACCAGGGGGTGATTGAAACTTGCACCTCACAAATGAACAACCCTTTGTTTCCGGTCTCCAAACCAGACAATTCATATCGTCTAGTTTTGGATTACCGACACCTTAACTCATGTTGCAAAACTTTTGCAGTGCAAAACTCGCATAGTGCTGCACTAATGAATAACATAGCGCGCAAAAAATACAAAACAACATTAGACATCTCTAATGGATTCTTTTGTCAAAACATAGCACCAGAGAGCAGATATTTGTCTGCGTTCTCAATAAATGGCACTCAAAAACAATTCTGTCGGTTAGCCCAGGGGTACAAGAATAGCCCAGGGGTATTCTCAGCGAGAGTAACAGAGTTACTACAAACATATGATGACGAAGCATTATCTTATGTCGATGACATATACCTAACAGATGATGACTTGGATACTCACTTGAAGAGAGTGAACACCATAATACTTGGGTTCGCAGCAGAGGGTTACAAATTCAACTTTAAAAACTCTAGAATTGCCCATCTAACAGTCCTGTTCTTAGGATACGAATTATCAAGTGAAGGCAAAAGCCTGGCTGACAATTTCCTAGAGAAATGTGCCGTACTCCAAGCACCTAGAACACTAAAAAACCTACAGTCAATTCTAGGCTTCCTAAATTTCGGAAGAACATACATTGCAAATTACGCAGAAAGGGTCAAACCCCTTTATGATCTAATAAAACCAGATTTTAAAAGAACCAATTGGACTCAAATACACACAGAAATTTTGAGATCCTTACAAACAGACATGTTGATTAAAACAAAATTAGAAACACGTGATAACACACGCAATCTTGTGATTCGAGTCATCCCAGGAAGATGCGGATTCACATACCTGACCTCTAATGAGGGAGAAAAGGTACCAATTGCATTCAAATCACACTTGTACACTAAGGCTGAAATGAAATTAAGCTCAACTGAAAAAATTCTTACTGCAACACAGACAGCTATAGCAAAAGAACGAGCCCTGGCACAAGGTAAACGAATAATAATCGTGACACCAATACCAGCCCTAGAGGCTGTAACAAAAGCAAGCATTCCAAATGCTAAAGCGCTCCATCCGAGATGGATACAATGGGCTAATTCTCTTGCTGCAACAGACGTGGCATACGAATTTGATCCTAACTTAAAAACACAAGAATTTCTCCAATATGAATTTGAATGTCCTCCGCCGACCGAAATTCTGCCTCTAGAACATTACGGCTGTATAATATATACAGACGGATCAGCACAACCCGCAGTAGGGGGTAAACAAGCTTACAGTGCTGCGTGCGCGATTGTTAAAGGTCGCTGGCACGAAGGAAAATTCAAACCAGCTATCACTAAGACACAATCTCTAGGAGATTGTACAGCTCAGCGAGCTGAACTACTGGCGTTTAAGATGGCGCTTGAAAATACCGATCGAGAATTCCCCACACTCATAGTGTGCGATTCGTATTACTGCGTTCAGTCTTACAATGAATACTTGCAGATCTGGCTTCAGAATGGCTTTAAGGATGCAAAAGGAGGCACAATCAAGCATAAGATGCTCTGGGAACAAGTAGTTCTATTACAAAAAGAACTACCAAAGACTCACGTGATACATACGCTGAGTCACCAACGTGATGGCGTTCACGTTGCAGGGAATTCATTGGCTGATGAGGCCGCGAAGTCAGCTTTGCAAACGGCTTCCGTAGCTGCCATCACACGGTCAAAAACAAAAATAGACAGCGCAATATTACAGGCTGTCAGCGCTACAGAAAAGGATTCGATAGAAACACTCCCGAAAGGCTTTCCAGTAAAATACTCATACATAACTGATGCAAACAATGTTCCTTTTGCTCGAATCCCTGGAGTGGGGGATAGGGCAATTCCAAACATGGAACATAGGTTAGGACTGATAATAGCGGCACACGAAGGGCTTGCTTCTATACATGCTGGCGTCTCAGCCACAGTATCATTATTAAAACAGAGATACTGGTGGCCACAAATGAGAAGACAAACAAGGAACTATGTTTTAGAATGTGAAATATGTCAAAGAATGAAAGTATCAACGGTGAGACGTCCAGCGCAGACGCCCCTTCTAATCTCGGATAAACCATTAGCCTGTGTTTACCTAGACCACTGTGGTCCCTTACAAAGGGATGGTAACTATAAATATATCTTGGTTGCAGTGGACTCATGCACGAGATTCATATGGATGTGGCCCCAGCGAACGGCTGACGCCAGAACTGTTATAAAAGATTTGCGAGTCTTTATCGGCACATACGCAATTGGCATGCTGCATTCGGACCATGGTCCTGCTTTTAGCTCTAGAGCTTATAAGGAGGCCATGGTCAGCATGGGCGTTACATTGCGGTACTCTTGTCCATTTCACCCTGAGGGGAACGGAATTGTTGAAAGAAAAAACCGTGACATAAAGCAATCTATAACGGCAAAGGTATTAGGTTCGGGGGCTGGGTGGGTCAAACATCTAATAAGTGTCCAACGTAGTCTAAATAACCTGCCAAGAAATTCTCTGAAGGGATTCAGTCCGTACGAATTATTATTTGGAACTAGGATGTTAGTCTTAGACCTCGACAGTCAGACTTCAGTGGTGAAGGAAAAATGCTTTGATATCAAAGATCGTTTGGCTATTTTGCAGGACTTAAACGAAACAAGAAAAGACCTGAGCAACATAAAGTTGAAACAGCAGCCAACAACCACTGAAGAACCACCACCTGTCCCAGCAAGACCTGTCTGGATTCCAAAAGTCGGGGATCTAGTCAGAGAAAAGATCGCGGTAAAGAAGGAATTTGGGCCTTCTTACAGAAAAGCAGTTCCTGTCTTGTCTATCAACGGGACAAGATCAGTTGTACTACCGCCGCTTGCTGGTAAAAAGGAGAACCGAGTTGTATCAATCGACCTGGTAAAACCACAATCATGTGGCCGATAACAAATAGTAGGCCAAGTGGACTCCCGAAAAGTAGTAGAACACCAAGATTTGCTACAAACACAGAGGTTCAATCTAAGAGGCTAATCACATTCGAAACGCCTACAGAACTACAACAAGGACTATGCAACAATGCAATGGAACTTAGACCTCTGAAAACCCAAATAAAAACATTTAGCAGAGACACACCAATCTATAATGAAGTAACAAACGACTATGCAAGAAACAGTAATCCTGAAGCAATTGGAACAATTGACAGAACTGCATCCGGCTACTTCATAAACTTCGATGATTCCTCTGAAGGCTTCACTGAATCAAAAACACAGCCATCAACAAAAACCTTTAAAGATAAAGTTAAAGTACTTTTGAAACAACTGAAAGAAACATATCTGATTTCTCCATGGATTGAATTTTGGGTGGGTTTTGGTGCATTTATCCTCATACTTTGGCTCATCATGGTACTAACTTTGGGACGCTTCATTGAGGGAAAATATGCTAAAATGGACACAGCAAGTCAGAAAATCAACTTGATCCTTAAACCACACACATCTTCACACGTCGAGAAAAGAGAACTTTCTTCAGTCAACTTCACAGCCAATCCTATACCGGGTGGGGTAGCATGGGACATCACTGACTACGAAATTTATGGTCCGGTTGAAATCCTGAAATATCCACACCAAATTAAGATCTCGTTGAGTGACTTTGTAAAACCAAGCTCATTTGCTGATGATTGGGACTTTGAAAGTATAAATAATATGATGTCTGACTTAGTGATGTCTGCTAAATTTACCAAACATGATTATTTGCAGGGTTCGACAAATTATGATAGTATGTACTGTTATAACCACTATGGTAACCATTTTCTACATAGATCTGCACAACCTAGAAATGTTTTAAATTATAATCAATGGGAACATTGTGCAACCCCTCCAAAAGGAAGCTCAAGAACCGTTTATGACAAATATTCATACTTTTCAGGTTTTAACACAAGTAATGCTGAAACATTTTATTTCAAATTGTCAAATAAGACAGGGACAAAGACAATGATAACAAACACGAAATTGATATATTCAGACTCATTCTTTGAACAAATGAATACTTTTGGTTTTGATTATTGGGACAAAAATGTTGAAGTAAAGAGTGTTTGGGGTACAAAAGAATGGCAAGTACAGGGTATAGAATCTTTGTTTAGAGCCTGCATGATCCCAGAACAAATTATATTTTTAAATGACACTGTTCAACAAACTACCTGTCTTGGCCTAGCCAAAATCAAAGACTTAAATAAACCGTCTATTCCAAAACCAACAATGAACAGCAATAGCTCTACAGATGAAGAGATAGACGTAAATTATGTATTAAACCAAAACAGAACACATCCTGATTGGAAAAAGTGGTTGATCTGGCCCACAGATACAAACAACTGTCAAGACAGATTCCTGAACAAAACACAGGGGTTCAAAATGACCAGGCCAGACCCTAGATATTCCCAAAGACAACACCCAGGAATAATAACCACCTACAGTGTGGGCAAATTATGCCTTCAATGGCTACAAACTTCCACACTGGCAGAAATTAAGCAACACCTAACTTTACTTACTGATGGTGCTGACTTGCGTGATTTCATTATGGGACCGCGCAAACAGCGTCAGAAACGTTTCATAGCAGCCTCTGTATATGCAGCATACAACGAGGCCTGGAAGGTGACTCAAATTGAGACAGCAGAAAGAATACGGGAAATTGACCGTATTAATTTGGAAAAATCACTTTCTGTAGTGGACAATGGGTTAATGACTCTGTCCTCCAGAATTTTTCTCTGGACAGCATTGTGTCTTCAGCAATCGACATAATATCGCAAGACTTACTGTTGTTACAACACGGTCATTTTTTGTGCAAAGGTATCTACCCAGGCAGACAATTCAGACAGAAAAGCTGGCTATCGTGAACAACACATAATCATAAACATCAAATTGATACAATTAAAGCAATGGACTGGAATGATATCAAAAGGTTGATTTTTAATATAGTTATAAAAAAGTATAAATACATATGGTTCAATAAAAAATGGTTACATGATATAAGTAAACATTACTTCATTTGACTTCTCATTGATAGATATAGAAAAGACATATTGATAAACATAAAATAAGGGGCTTATTTCTTAAAAATAATTTCTCAAATCTTTATATAAATTTTTTTTATATATAAGGCTGTATGTCAACGCGTTTCGACAAAGTCATTTGTCTTCATCAGGACAGATCGGTATTCAGCCACTTTTTCCAAGGAAAAGAGAAGTTATAAACTAATAGGTTCGTGGTAGATGTAGCAAGTAAGGCACCTCTCCTCTTATGTCCGGAGACGGTATGTGATAACTGTTTACACAATAATCACTGTTTCCATCTTACAACTGCCTACAAATACTTTTCATCATCTTTTAAAATCAAGGGAAGACGTTCCTTGCTGTTTTCATTAAAAGCCGGTTATTAGGTTCGCTTTCATACGAATTTCAGGGAAGTACTGGGAAGGGCGGAGACCGTGATGTAATTTTTCTTTGTTAATGTTTCAAAGGACCACTGTATCTTGATAAGCAGCTGTCATACAAAGCTCATGGAAATCTCGATAAATGGGGCGGCAGTCGTAGTATCTCTCTGCTCCGTTTGTGTATCAAAATGCGGCCGTTGTTCAAAGGCGGCTACAGTTAGTGATTACTGCCGATATAGCAGAACGCGGAGGCGGCAGACGTGAATCATCCTTTTCTACACGAACCCCTGTGGAAGGCAGAGACGCTTCGCACTCCGCGCTTGTTATATCGGCATTAATCACTAACTGCGGCCGCCTTTGAACTAAGACCGCCCTTCGAAACGCAGGCGAAGCAGAGAGAGACCACGTCTGCCGCCTCCGCGTTCTGCTATATCGGCAGTAATCACTAACTGTAGCCGCCTTTGAACAACGGCCGCATTTTGATACACAAACGGAGCAGAGAGATACTACGACTGCCGCCCCATTTATCGAGATTTCCATGAGCTTTGTATGACAGCTGCTTATCAAGATACAGTGGTCCTTTGAAACATTAACAAAGAAAAATTACATCACGGTCTCCGCCCTTCCCAGTACTTCCCTGAAATTCGTATGAAAGCGAACCTAATAACCGGCTTTTAATGAAAACAGCAAGGAACGTCTTCCCTTGATTTTAAAAGATGATGAAAAGTATTTGTAGGCAGTTGTAAGATGGAAGCAGTGATTATTGTGTAAACAGTTATCACATACCGTCTCCGGACATAAGAGGAGAGGTGCCTTACTTGCTACATCTACCACGAACCTATTAGTTTATAACTTCTCTTTTCCTTGGAAAAAGTGGCTGAATACCGATCTGTCCTGATGAAGACAAATGACTTTGTCGAAACGCGTTGACATACAGCCTTATATATAAACAAGCATTGGAAATGCAATAGGTCTCGCATTAGAAAAGTTGGATCTATTGGTTTTGTAAATGACAAATTTTTTTTATGTGTTGGTCTTGAAAATAGCAAAATTAATAGCTTTGTCATTTACAATGCCAATACTTTTAACTTTTGCAAATGTGACACCTATATCATTTGTAATGCAACATGTTTTGTATGTACGTGACTTAGATGTATTCATATTACAAATACAAATGGCTTTTAATTTTTTTAAAGAATTAATACTTAAATAAAATTTCTTGTAATTTATAATAGCAATAGCTTAAAGTATTGTAAATAACTTTTGTGAAGAATATGTTCAGTGTATTTTATTGTGACGAAAATCCAAGAACAGAGGTGAAATATTAACATATTTTTGTGACAATTGTAATAAAGCTTGAAACATTGAGAGAACATATTTGAACCAGTTGTTGTTGAATGGTTGCTCAGAGTGATGCTGTGAGGGTGATAGATAGATAGTGAGTGTCGATAGATAGATAGATAGATAGAGTGAGTGGCGATAGACAGAGTGAGTGGCGATAGATAGATAGATAGATAGAGTGAGTGGCGATAGTTAGATAGATAGATAGATAGAGTGAGTGGCGATAGATAGATAGAGTGAGCGGGATAGATGGATAGAGTGAGGGCGATAGACAGATAAAGTGAGGGCGATAGACAGAGTGAGGGCGATAGACAGATAGAGTGAGGGCGATAGATAAATAGATAGAGTGAGGGCGATAGATAGATGTCTGTTGTTCCTGTCTGTGAGATGCGCCCCCTGTTGGTCCTGTGTGTGTGAGTTGTGCCCCCTGTTCCTGCCTGTGTGAGATGCGCCCCCTGTTCCTGTCTATGTGAGATGCGCCCCCTGTTGTTCCTGTCTGTGAGATGCTCCCTCTGTTGCTCCTGTCTGTGTGAGAAGCATCCTCTGTTCCTGTCTGTGTGAGATGTGGCCCCTGTTCCTGTCTGTGTGAGATGCGCCCTCTGTTGTACCTGTATGTAAGAAGCGCCCACTGTTGGTTCTGTCAAGTGTGGGAATGAGTGAGAGAAAAGAGAGCAAGAGGAAAAAGAATAAAGGTGAGAGAGAGTGAATGAAGGGGAGTCAAAGAGAGAGAGAAATAAGGGGAGATAGAGTAAATGAAGGGAAGCGAAAGAGAGAGAGAGAGAGAGTTAAGGGAGGGAGGGAGAGAGAGAGAGAGAGAAAGAGAGAGAAGGGAGAGAGAGAGAGAGAGCGAGAGAGAGAGAGAGAGAGAGAGAGAAAGAGAAAGAGAGAGAAGGGAGAGAGAGTTATGGGAGGGAGAGAGAGAGAGAGAGAGAGAAAGAGAAAGAGAGAGGAGAGAGAGAGAGAGAGAGAGAAGGGAGAGAGAGAGAGAGAGAGTTATGGGAGGGAGAGAGAGAGAGAGAGAGAGAGAGAGAGAGAGAGAGAGAGAGAGAGAGAACAAGTGATACCAAAAAAAGTAAGCCATGCACGAGTGATTAACGAATGCTGATATTTTTAAGCCCACAGCAAATGTTACTTTGCCCAGTGGGAGAATATAAAAAATTGTTTGTAAAAAATTGACAGAGTGCGCAAACCACAGAGTTAATGGCCAATAAAAATAAATCCAAGAGCGAGCCGTGCACGAGTGAATAAGTACTTCTGATATTTTTAAGCACACATTTAATGGTACTTTGCCCAGTGGTAGAATACAAAACAAATTGACAGAGTGTGCAAACCACAGTGTCAATGGGCAATAAGAAACCAGGAGCAAAATTCCGAACTGTACTCTATTACCTGTCAGCCTCATAAACACGAGGTTTTGTGCGCAAAGGATTCTGGAGGTATGTATGGTAATTAGCATTTCCTGTTCACGGCTGGAGCAAAAATTCCTTTAGATGATCGATTCTTGCTCTACACATTTTCTTCTCATTTAATACCTTAAAAAAAAGAGAGAGAAGTCCACTCTGTCGTAGTCCATCACCCCCCAAAAAATGAACAGCAAACAATAACTACCAGATGGGAGAATTATCACAGCTGTTAATTGGAAAAATCCAGGCACTAATAAAGTAACCAAACGTAGCATTTGTCCCAACTCCACAACCTCAAACGCAGTAGCTAATGTAGTGTAGTTTGTCGAATGTTTGGTACCGTCCTGCGAATTTGAGCACAATCAGCTCTTAAAGTGCCCTGATACTGAGTCCACTGTACTGTATCACTATACAAAAAAGCCACTGTGCACAGACACTCGCTCTCACGTAAATGACAACTTGCTATTAATAATATTCAACTGATTGTGTGGAACTGGACAGACCGGGATTACTTGTACGTCAATAGGTCAACATAGAACTGCATAAAAGCGATTTAAAAATTAAAATCGCTGCAATCATACATGAACTCTTAAACCCACAGACAGTTAACGGCGCACAAAGTAGACAGCCTTTTGTGAAGAGGCATTTGTCGAACTGCGGCCTGCTTCTGTGCAACTGGACAGCTGACTTTGCACACAATCAGAATAGTTCCTTTTTGGGGGTTTCCATGCGCATGGACGCTCTTTAGTGTGCAGACCACGTGCCAGCAGATGTCTCAGTGTCCCTTGGATTTGTCGTCGCTGCCCTCCTGGGGCCAAGGAGGCTCCCCAGCTGTCGCAGGTCCCATTGTGCAGACACCAAAAAGAGCATGCCTACGTGCGCTGGCGAAGAACAAAGGCCACGACTCATTGTAGTCCACTGTGGCTGCTGGACGCACTACACGCTTGTTTTGTTTAGGTGCTAGGCAACCATTCAATTTACAGAGACCTATATGACTGGCCAAAATAAAAAGAATACCAGTTTTAGAAAGGGGTGGGGCTGCATAAGAATGGTAAGCAGACTGACTCCTTAAATTAAAGCCATCTACTCAAGCAGGCCCACTCAGACAGGAAAGTTCCCATTAGCAGGCTCCCCGCGAGCTGATATTTTTCTAATAATAACTGGACGGTAAAGCCCCGACATGGTGCAAATCATGACTGAAAGCACAGTAGCAATAATGAATGTTTATAAAGCGGCTGGAGCGGGGGTCTGCGTGCCGCTATGCACACCGGGGCCCCTTTTAGAAAGGTAATTGCAGGAATATTTGTATCACACAACAAAGTGCCTTTTGTGCAAGCGCTTGGAACTGAAAGAGCACGGCAGGCACCTGCGTTAAAGCTGCAGCTTACACCCGACAAATGTCTGCATTGTGCTAGCCTATCAAAGCAGCTCTGCTCCCGAGTAGAGCGGTGCCGCACAATTTTGACCAGTGCCGCACAGTTAAAACCCACGTCTAGGAATTGCCGTCACTTTCAGTAAACCCTATAGAGATAGTTGGTGCTGGGTGCACGAGTTATATGGATGGATCTAAAACTCAGACGATTCACACAAGTATCAAAACATGCCCAGCCCTGGAGCAGTTCGCTGTGGCGCCTGGATCAAATCCTATTCACAGTGACACATACATAGAAACGCCCAATATAGTGCAAAAACAAAATCAGCATTCGAAAGTGCTAGGATATACTTACCAGAAATACGTTACACAAAGACTAGAAACCTTATCACGATGAGGGAAGGCAGAGAAGGGGAGGGGGGAGGAGAAATGCGACACGGCGGGCAGGGGAGGGGGCCGAGCGGGGAGAGCGACCTTATCACGATGAGGGAAGGCAGAGAAGGGAAGCGGGGAGGAGAAATGCGACACGGCGGGCAGGGGAGGGGGCCGAGCGGGGAGAGCGGCGATGAGGGTGTTAAGCCTTTGAAGTGAAGCTAAGCTTCACTTCAAAGGTGTGGGAGGAGTGCTGCTGGGGAACAGATGGCGATTTGATGATGTGCACATGCATTTTAGGTCAATGCGCTTGCGCATTGACCTAAAAGCGCACGGGCACAGCACCAAATCGCCAGTTGGGATACTAGTTGGGTAAAGTCTGTTTAAGTCGCTTTAGTCTCGCTCTGCTCAATGCGCATGCGCATTGAGAGGCGAGACCTAAAAAAATTTATATAAAGATTTGAGAAATTATTTTTAAGAAATAAGCCCCTTACCCCTTATTTTATGTTTATCAATATGTCTTTTCTATATCTATCAATGAGAAGTCAAATGAAGTAATGTTTACTTATATCATGTAACCATTTTTTATTGAACCATATGTATTTATACTTTTTTATAACTATATTAAAAATCAACCTTTTGATATCATTCCAGTCCATTGCTTTAATTGTATCAATTTGATGTTTATGATTATGTGTTTTTCACGATAGCCAGCTTTTCTGTCTGAATTGTCTGCCTGGGTAGATACCTTTGCACGAAAATTGTTTTCCCTGACCCAGGAGTACGATCCACATCAGGGGGTCCTTGTTGCCCACAAAATGTTACAACACGGTCAGTCTCAATTGCGTTCTATTGTACAGCTAGGCTGGACGTTACAAAATCTTCGTTCAGGCTATGTGCCTTGGCGTTTAATCAACACAACGTCACTATTCAATATCTTTAACCTTACTGATAAACAAATCAGTATGGCACAAAAGGGTGCTGATTATACAATCCTGAGCATTGAGAAACTCGAGAGATTACCAGTGACAATGTCAGAACGACCGGTCAGTGAATGGATAATACATGGGATAATTAATATTCCAATATCTACCTTCAGGTTTCAATACTGCCAAAAATATATACAGGCTGGCATGTACGAAAAAATGGGAAAAGGATACATTAAAACAACATGGAACTTGCCCTATTCACATGCATGTGTCAGTAATAAAGGACAGAAAGTGTTTCTTAGTGGCAATAATTGTGCGATGTCACTGAGCGGTACACTTCTGTGTAATGGAATTAGTTTGCATGGAGCCTGTGAAGGGAACTCAAATAACCTTTCATGTCACCAACTAGGCGCACCTGCAACAGAGATAGAACCATTCTTTCAAAGACTCTATAATGGGAGTTACGTTCTAATTGTGGACCGCAGATGCTGTAGTCTTATGCCCGGGACTCCTTATCTCGTAACTACGACTGCGAAGGTCAAGTGCTGTGGACGCTTATTGTTCCCCAGCTCCCTTCCAGACAGGGAGGCAAGGGCATGGCCCAACTTGAAAATTACTTCTATTCGAATAGATACTTTAAGCAGAATGAAAACAGTGCTTCTTCAGACGCCGACCAGGCTCACGTCATCAAAAGAAGCGTATGATCTCCTAGTCGCAAGGACGACTGCAGAGATTCACTCATTGTTATCAACTAATTCCCCCATACATTTCGCAGAAATCCTGAATGAAATCTTAAATATTTCTGATACCAGTGGAGTCTCAAAAGTATTTAAGACAGTATTTTCGATGGCATTAACACCATTCAAAGCCATACTGGGTATTTTTCCAGATTTCGTCCATTCGATTTTTGGCGGACTTCCCCTCATTTTGGGACTATTTGCAGGAATCCTATTCCTAGTCCTCATATTTCGTTATGGCAAACCATGTCACAGACAAAACACCTGCGACAAGGGAAGAAACAATCCTAGCCATTGGATACCGGGACCGGATATCAAAAATCCTGGGACTATCCCGGCTTAGAGACCTGAACATGACTTGGTTTCTTTCATTTCGACCAATGTGGCAACGATGTGTTTTACCTGTATTAAGGTGCTTGCTATGCGGAGAAGAATGCGTGTTAGACACCTGTCTGACGCTACAATCAGATGCGCCAATGGATGCAGAAACATTGTTGAGTCCAATAAAGGCTCATGCTTTGTGCTGCTCTCAACGGCTACCAATCCTGATGACGGCATTCGTGGAAGCTTCACCACTACGATTAAGGGGTAGTGAAGTTCAAGATGAAAGCAGCATTGATCAGGTACGACCTTCTGTCAACAATTCTAATGAAAACGTCAATGGAGACAATCATGCGCACGAATGCATGGTTACATCCTTTTCCGAGTTAGTGGAACTCTCCCAGGAAGCTGTTGACAGCTTTTTCGACAGTCTAAATGATATGATGTTCTCACCAGAACAGAAATAGAGACTTTTGAGCAAGCTCGCACACGGCGTTCCCTGAATTTGGCCTTCAACTAGAATAGCAAAATACCATGAACAATTTTCCCTCCAGTTCACGGACAGCAATTTTTTTTCAGCAGCCCCAAAATATTTTTACGAATTTTTCGGGACACTTATTTTCTGCTTAAAGTAAGAACTATTCTTAGAGAACTAAAATTTCTATTTTTAGATACTTTATAGACATTAGCTGCCCGCTGGTATGTTCATAATTATTTTATTCTGTGATGGAATGGTCTCGAACCTTTTTTCTGTATTAAGAGCCATTTCATGTGTTAATTCTCGTATACAAATTAGTGATAATGTATAGATATGCGTGATTACTTTAGCATTATTCTACAGCTTGAGTGCATATATTACATGTGACTGTTTTTTCCGTATATTTGATAATTTCAAAATGCATTTATGTATTTTGGGGTGGTAAGGTATACACGATACTCTACAGTATGTTTTACTATGCATAGATTCGTAAATATGTCCATAGTTAGCGTGGAGTGGGTGTAATGTATTCCTATAGGTTCTGTATCGATCCCCCTATTCCTGACCCTATTCTGGTTAACAAGTTAACTAGCAGCCATCCCATGAGGCAGAAAACCCCCATGATGCAGGAACCGTTATCTGATTAAGCCACACTACGGCACAGGAACGTGTTATCTGATTAGGTCATAACGCTTGCCATCTAATTAGACAAGCGATATTCCTCCAGCCCCTGATAAGGCATACGGAGTTCTCAAAACAAATCAAACCTATGACAGACCTGGGAAAAACCCTGCGGCCATTGTTTTGATTTCACCGAGAACTTCAGCAAAAGAATGTGCTAACGACCAGGTCGTATGACATCCTTATTGACGTATCTATGTCCATCCTTACGTCAATCTCGGCACCTTAAAGGTATAAATATTACCGATATTGCCCTATGCAAACACACGCGGTGGTGACGAGATCGGAGCAGCCAGACTTGCCGAAGCCCAGAGCAGAGCAGACCCC
This sequence comes from Lissotriton helveticus, assembly GCF_964261635.1. NCBI lineage: Eukaryota > Metazoa > Chordata > Amphibia > Caudata > Salamandridae > Lissotriton > Lissotriton helveticus. The sequence continues at coordinate 371,576,140 of NC_136057.1, read as the reverse complement.
GCTGGCGCAGCCCCGCCTTCCTGACGCGCTGAGAACGAGACGCTGCTTTCTCCTGCCGAGAAATCCAGCTCCGGCGCTTCCGGGTAGCCCTCGCAGGCAGCCTGGAATATCGAGACCAGAGACGAGAGATACCATCCCTCATTCATCCTAGACTCCAGGTACAGAACTGAATAACCCCTCACAGAGAATTCTTGAGTCAGTCACTTGGCAAAACAAACTTAACTTAAACTGCTACTTTCTACTCCCGCCCACGTATTAGGCTTAGGTCAGGTACATCTGGGGTAGGCGTAGTTAGAAACACCAGTTGAGTACGATTAGTCAAATGTATATGTGTATGTATCTATTTTATCCATTTTAAACCATCATATGGCTTAGAAACCATATCAATGTTTTTACAGTATTATTTTATACTTCTGCTTTTAATGTATGCACTTTACTTAACCATAAGTATTGCAATAATATCGATCCATTTCTCTTGTATGAGAAAAGAGACTGATCAATAAATAACATCTTTTATTGAACACGCCTGTCTCTTCCTTTTCTCTACAATCTGGTGAGACTAAGAATGCACGTACTGACTGAGTAAAATAAGTTGTCTTTTGTTTTCACACGACTCTAGAGATACACTCTTGATTAGGGGAGAGCAAAGTTGTCATGTTCTATGGTTGTCAGAAACTAAATCCCTTCTTGTCTATCCAGGGAGGTTCAACTCCTCCTTGCCTAGTCGAGAAAGTTTCTAGTGAACTCTGAGCTAGCTGGCAAACCCAAAACTTTAAGTCTAATATCGACAGTAGTAGACCTAGTTAACGTCTGGTCTAGGCCTATACTATTGAAGGTATTATTCCAATGCGCAGAGCCTATTGGGATAATAGGAACTACACTACAGAGGCAGTATTCCCTGATAGTACACCTCAATAGAAATACAGGATTCTGACAATCTGTTTACCAATGGGGATTGCACCACATATAGAGGACTGCGACACTGGGGGTACAGTTTTTGCTTCAATCTACACTGAAACACATGGTGTCCCGTCTATGGCGGTAATACCAGACGTTCCGAGACAGATTCAAAATTAATACAGTCCAGAACCGGCCTTGATATCTGGGTATGAAATTACTGAAAGATTTCAAACAGGTCTCGGCTATACTATTAGTCAACATAAAAGGTGAAGCAGCATCAGTGGCGATCCGCCAAAAACTAAAAGAAACAGATATTACTGAGCAACCGTATGAGCTTGCCAGAATTATTGGAAAATCCTATGAAGAACTAGGTAGAGATAGTTTGGGTGGGAAACCAGTAAAACCCCAACTAACTGAAAATCCTGAAAGTTTTTATTAAAAATAATCTCACTACTCCTAAAAAGAAGTGGGAACGCACTAAACAGACACTTCCTAAAGAGAAGCGTTCCCAGTCCAGAGGAAGGTCTCCTAAGCAGGAGCCCTCCGAAAAAAAGGTACAACCTTAGAAATAGGGATAATTTGAGAAAACCTGATAGATATCAAGATAATGATACACGTTCCTCTCGTGCCTTTCAGACTTCCTCGCAGAAATCCGAAAGAAGAGAGCGTTCAGAACAAAAAGAAGAACGTGTGAAGTCCAAAGACGAACAGCACGTTCCAAAAAATAAGAAAAGCCAATTTCCAAAAAAGAAGGTAGCAAGTCTAAAGATCAGACATGCCGAGGATCTTGAGGACACAGCTCAAGAACGGGGAGTGGGCCCAAACAATGGTAAACAGCGCAGCAGAGGTAACCATAGCTCGCAGGATCCTGAAGGATCATCTGGAGACAGTGGACTTGAATGAAAGCATCCAAGTTGAAACTGCAGATACCAGGGTTAGTGTACCACATACGTTATATGAAGTAACACTCCGGATGGAGGGTGACAAACCAAGAAAAATTAGAGCACTCTTTTGGGAGAAGCTCTCTAAGGGTTATAACATCCTACTAGCTGAACAAGACTGGCCACTTGAATTTGTCAGGGAATGCCCACATGGCGAAGATATAATTATGCCAGCCTTCTCAAATCACATTCCAATTCATAAAAAATACACATATGCTAGGAAATGGGCTGTAGCCCAGGCCCCAGCACTATACAAAAATCATGTAGGATATGATGAGGATTCCCCTCACCATAAAATCCAGTTGAAAACTCAACCAACAATGCAAAGGCAATATCCTGTAAAACAGGAAGCTAAAAAAACAGGTCAGGGAGATTTTAAATTAACCTGAATACCAAGGGGTGATTGAAACATGCATCTCATCAATGAACAATCCTTTGTTTCCTGTCTCCAAACCAGACAATTCATATTATCTAGTTTTGGATTACAGACAACTAAATTCCTGTTGCAAAACTTTTGCAGTACAAAACGCACATAGTGCAGCACTAATGAATAACATTGTGGGCAAAAAATATAAAACTACATTAGATATCTCAAATGGTTTCTTTTGTCAAAACATTGCACCAGAAAGCAGGTATTTTACCGCTTTCTCCATAATGGGGGTACAGAGACAATTTTGCCTTCTCCCTCAGGGATTCAAGAATAGTCCAGGGTTATTTTCAGTTGGAGTAACGGAGTTACTACAAATGTACAGACAATGATTTGGACGTGCACTTGAAAAGAGTGGACACCATAATACTTGTGTTTGCCTCTGAAGGCGACGAATTCAATTTTAAGAAATCACGAATTGCCCACCTCAACGTCCTATTTTTGGGATATGAGTTATCAAGTGAAGGCAAAAGCCTGGCAGCAAACTTTTTAGAGAAATGTGCCCTGCACCAACCTCCAAAAACGCTGAAAAACGTAGTCAATTCTAGGTTTCCTGAATTTTGGAAGAACTTATGTTCTAAAGTACGCAGAAATGGTTAAACCTCTCTACGAACTAATCAAACCTGATTTCAAACCTACTAATTGGACACAAAAACACACACAAATTTTGTGTTCAGTGCAAACAGACATGTTAGCAAAAACACAGTTACAAACACGCGACAACGTGCGCAACCAGTGATCGGATCATCCCAGGGAGATGCGGATTCACATACCTAACCTTTAACGAAGGTGAGACGGTACCAATGGCATACAAGTCACACTTGTACACACAAGCTGAAATGAAATTCACTTCAACAGAAAAGATACTGACATCGGTTCAGACTGCTGTGGCAAAAAAAAGAGCCCTCGCACAGGGTAAACGCATTAAAATCGTTACACCTGTACCTGCCTTAGAGGCAATGACAAAGGCAAGCATTCCAAATGCTAAAGCTCTACATCCGAGATGGATGCAATGGGTTGATTCTCTTGCTGCAACAGACGTTGAATACATTTTTGAGCCGTATTTAAAAACAAAAGAATTCCTACAATACAAATTAGAATGTCCTCTGCCAACTGAAATTCTGCCACTTGAACATTACGGCTGTATAAAATATACAGACGGCTCAGCACAACACGCGATTGGGGGTAAACAAGCTTATAGTGCTGCGTGAGCGATTGTTAAAGGTCGTTGTCGCGAAGGTAAATTCAGACCTATGGTCTCTAAAACTCAATCACTCGGAGACTGTACAGCTCAGCGAGCTGAACTACAGGCTTTCAAGATGGCGCTTGAAAATACAGATCGCAAATTCCCCACACTGATAGTGTGCGATTGATATAACTGCGTCAGGAATTATATTGAATATCTGCAGACCTGGGTTAAAAATGGGTTCAAAAATACAAAAGGTGGCTCAATCAAGCATAAAAAGCTTTGGGAACAAGTAGTTCTTTTGCAAAATGAACTACAAAAGACTCTCGTGATTCATACACTGAGTCATCAGCGTGATGGCGTTCACGTTAGAGGGAATTCATTGGCTGACGAAGCCGCAAAGGCAGCTGTGCAAACGGCTTCCGTAGCTGCAATCACTCGTTCAAAAACGAAAATAGACAGTGAAACAATGCTAGCAGTAATAGCCTCAATGGAAGATAGCTATGCAGCGTTACCTCTAAACTATCCACTCATATATACATACACAATTGATGCAAACTCCGTTCCTTTTGCTCGAATCCCTGGAGTGGGGGACAGAGTAATCCCAAACAGGAACCAGAGAGGTGCTTTGGTTCACGAAGCACATATGGGAGAGGGTCTGAGACATCAAGGGATCTTAGAATCTCTAATAGAATTAGAAGAGATGTACTGGTGGCCGGGAATGAGCGTCGAAGTTTACAAATTCAGAATTAACTGGGACACCTGTTACAAAGATCATAGCTTCGAAAACCACCAGGTACCTGACTACAGTATAGCCAGCCCAGTCCAGACACCACTGTTCTACACGCAGACGTCGCCATAGACGTACGCGGTCCCACAAATATTAAGACAAGATTAATTTGGATGTGGCCCCATTGATCGGCTGACGCCAGAACTGTTATAAAAGATTTGCGAGTCTTTATCGGCACATACTCAATCGGCACGCTACATTCTGACCAGGGTCCTGCGTTTAGCTCTCGAGCTTACAAAGAGGCCATGGCCAGCTTGGGCGTTGCATTGCGGTTTTCGAGTCCCTTCCATCCTGAGGGAAATGCGGTAGTGGAATGAAAAACCGTGACATAAAGCAATCTATAACAGCTAGGGTATTAGGTTCGGGTGACGGGTGAGTCAAACATCTAAATAGTGTTCAAAGAAGTCTTAATAATCTGCCAAGAAATTCTCTGGGGGGAATCACTCCATATGAACTATTATTTGGTACTAGAATGCTTATCCAGGACCTTGATTGTCAAACTTCAGTGGTGGAACAAAAACCCTTTGATATCAAAGACCGTTTGGCTGTTTTACAGGACTTAAATGAAACAAGAAGAAGTCTGAGTAACACAACACAAAAGCCGACGACCACTGAAGAAAAACCACCTGTTCCAGCAAGACCTGTCTGGATTCCAGAGATTGGGGATCTAGTCAGGGAAAAGATCGCGGTAAAGAAGGATTTTGGGCCTTCTTATAGAAAAGCTGTACCTGTCTTAGCAATTCTTGGAACAAGTTTAGTGTTACTACCACCGCTTGCTGGAAAAAGGGAGAACAGAACAGTATCAATTGACCTGGTAAAACCACTTCATGTGGCCGATAATAAGTAGTAGGCCCAGTGGACTCCCAAGAAATAGCAGACCACCAAATCTGGCTACTATTCAAGAGGTTCAAACTGAAAGACTTATCACCTTTGATAAACCTACAGTGAGAAAAGAAGGACTAAGCAACAACGCTATGGCACTCGTCCCTCTTGATACCCAAATATCATTTAGTCAAACTCCTGTCTACAATGATGTAGAATCTGACTATACAAACATGTCAAAGGAGGAAGCTACTCCAGTGATCTAAAAAAATCTGGATGCAATACCAACTATTGACAGAACTGCCTCTGGCTATTTTATCAACTTCGATAACTTTTCTGAGGATCCTGGTGAACCTGAAACAACGCCAGTTAATAAAACTTTCAAAGAAAAAATAACAGAACTCTCATCAACTTGAGAAAACGTATCTGGTTTCACCATGGGTTGAATTTTGGATAGGATTGGGTCTACTTTTTTTACTACTATGGCTCATTCTGGTTTTAAGTTTGGGACGAATGATAGATGGAAAATACAGTACAATGGACACAGCAAGTGAGAACATCAACTTACTCCTGCAACCCTACAAATCATCTCATCGTGAGCGAAGAGACCTGTCATCAGTGAACATCACAGCCGTTCCTATACCTGGTGGTATAGCATGGGACTCAATGGACTATGACATTTTGTGCCCGGTGGAACTGTTGAAAATTCTACACCAGTTCAAGGTTTCTTTAAGTGATTTTGTTTCATCAAGCACCTTTTCAGATGATTGGGACTTTGAAACTGTTAATAATAAGATATCAGACTTAGAAATATCAGCAAAATTTAAAAAACACGAACACTTAGAAGGTTCAACAAGTTATGAAGAACTGTATTGTTACAATCATTTTGGTCACCATTATTTACACAAATGTGTAAATCCTAGAATTTGTTTTACTTATAATCAATGGGAACATTGTCCAACGCCACCAAAAGGCAGCTCTAAAACATTTTATGAGAAATTTCCATACTTTACAGGTTTTAATGTGACAAATCCAGAAACGTTTTATTTTAAAAATATAAATAAGACCGGAATAAAAACCATGTTGACCAATACTAAACAAATTTATCCTGCAAACTTTTATGCTCATCTGTCTACAATAGGTTTTAACTTTTGGAAAGACAACATTGAGACAAAAACTGTCTGGGGCACAAAAGAATGGCAGGTGCAGGGTTTAGAAGCCTTGTTTAGAGCCTGCATTATACCAGAGCAAATTATATTTTTGAACGACACCGTTCAACAAACATCATGTCTTGGCTTAGCTAAGATAAAAGATTTAAACAAATCGTCCATATCTAAGGCCACACCTGACAGTAATGGCACTGCAGATGAGGAGGTAGACGTAAAACAGATTTTAAAACACAACAGAACCAATCCTGATTGGAAACAATGGTTAATCTGGCCCATAGACACGAATGACTGTCAAGATAGATGCCTGAACAAAACACAGGGGTTCAAAATGAACAGGCCAGATCCAAGGTACTCCCAGAGACAACATCCAGTGATATCACCGTAGTCACCACATACAGTGTAGGAAAACTATGTCTTGATTGGCTACAGAAATCCACACTCCCAGAAATTAAACACTTGACTTTACTTTTTTTTTTTATCTTTATTTATAACTTTTTCGAGACATGAAGAATCACAGATATGCTAACAGTGTATTAAATACATCATTGATAACAGTAAATCAGAATGTCATGTCCATTGTGCGTCTTCACAGCAATTACAGGGTTCAGTACTTCTCCATGGCAGCTGGTTACGTCCTCAGCAATATTCTCTATTCAAGGCAGTAGTACATACACGGTAACCGACAGAAGTGAGCAATGACATTATATGATAGTGCACAGTAAAATACATCCGGCTTATCAAAACATTAGGTAACAAATGGCAGTACGACTAGGTGTGTGTCCTGACCCTGGGCCCGTCCATCAGTAGCATTGGCCATTCTAGAAAGTTCATAGCAGCATGTCACACCGAACCCTCCCCAACCTCAAGCATAGGAACAATCCCCTGAGTGGATGCCTCCGGATCCTCTTCTACATTACGCAAAAGATACGCTTGCAGTGGGCCCCATATATCTCTGGGTCTGGAGGCTAGTGGCAGTGTCTCTGTGTGGACAGCATTTTGTTCTTGACAATGTGACATCCCGTATCCATGACTTAAACTTCAGAGCCCTTCCCCTGCCCCAACGACAGGCCAGCCTGCGTTTAGCTAACAACAAGGTGATTTCTAAAAACTTCCTGCAATGTGTAGATATCAGGGCAGTATACCCCAGCAGTATAACCAAGGGGTCTCTCTCCAGTGTGATTTCTAGCATGCTCTCGGGGGCCTCATGTACTTGTGACCAATACTCCTCTACACCGGGGCATTCCCAAGCTAAATCAGGGGTAGGGAATTTGTATCTCCCGACGCCCGAGACATCTAGATTTCTCACAAGGGCAAGAAGTTGTAATGTCTAGGACAAGTAGACAAAGACTTACTGTAATCCGATACAGAGCTCTTCAACCCTGTTTGTCAAAGCCAGTTTTTAAGTCTGATTGAAGTACATACCACTACGTGCTGAAGTGTAGTGGCCTGTGATTGCACTGATGGCATGTAGTACAGTCACAACTGGCTTTGGATGAGAGGGGGGCCTCGCCCCACTGGTACACCTTTCCGTTCTGTTAGTGGCTCCTGGTCAGGGCTGGGCTTTGATCAGTTTATTGGCAGTGAAAGGGTCTGTACAAAAGTTGGGCCCTGCGCTTTCATTTTCCTGGAGCAGAAGACCAACATGTTGGAGTGGAGTTCTAGTTGCTGCGCCGTGTGGTACACCCACAACATTGCCAGGTACCAGGCATTTTAATTTCTCGTCCAGGTTCTTGTATGGCATTCGGTCCTACCCTCATCCTTTCATTCACTTCGAGCACGAGGCAAAGATTGCGCTTCTGCAGCTCCAGGACACCTACAGCACAGACATGCAAGAGGCTGGTTTATCTGATTTTAGGCCCATACTCTGACTTGAACCCTGTCATCCCTATCTTTTATTCTTTGTTCCACCCTTGGGCCTCATGCGGCCCCAAGATCCCTTATCACCCTCGCCTCCTGGTCCTTGCTTTCCCTTCTCATGCAGCTAGAGCCCCTCCCTCCCTTCATGCCCCTCTGTCTCACCCAGTGCCTTTACCTGCCCTTCCTACCCCCTCTGGGACAGCCCTGGCCCGCTCCACTTGGCTTCTCAGGTCTTATCTTATTGAGGGTTTACATTAAAGCGCCTTACTTTACCCATGGGACTTTCGCTTTCATATAGGCCTCTGGCCCACTGTCCTTTCACTTGACCCCTCGTGCCTCAGGTTTATTTGGTGGACTCTGTGCTCTTTGCCAGCTAGTTCTTCCATGACAGCCAGGTGCTCTGCCTTTGTCTCTTCACTGGCACCAGGAATGAGAAGAGGGGAAAGGAAAACAGAAGGGCCCCCCATTGTGCCTTTGTAGACAGGTTTGTGATGGTATGCAGGGCACAAATCCTAGAGAAAATCGCTAGTGGACTAATTAGCATAGGCAATGCACAGAGACATCACCTGAAGTGATGTCCCGGCAAGTAATGTTACAATCTTGTTTGATGCATTAAAAATCTATCATTTTGCACACAGAAAATTATATTGTCAGGCTTTGTCAGTCCTCCGAAATGGTCTCCTGATTGTATAAGCGCTTTACATAAACAACAGATATAATTATGCAGTGAAATGCTGAACTAGGTTTTATATTCGTTTTACTTCTTTTAAATCATTTGTTTTCCCAAACACAAAGGGGTGCACAAAGTGACATTTAAAAAACCCTTCTAAGTTCGTCAAAAACTGAAGTTTTTTAATGAGTACATAAAAGGTGTTTCATATATATATATATTGTACAGAGCAAATTGTAAGGTGCTATGTTTGGACCGAGCTGTAATTCATAACGCCATAAAACTACAAAACAACATTGTTAAGAAATTAATGAAACAGTATAAAATCCTCATAAAAAATACGCAAACTGCCTATTTTGAAGGGAAAATTCTAGCTGCTGCCAACTCCTCCAAGGAGACCTACCACATAGTACGGTCACTTATGAAAGTCCCCGAACCGCAGCCTGTCGCGGATCCCACCGGCGCCAGATGCTCCCTAATCGCCGAGTTCTTCTCAGCTAAAATTCTCAAGATCCTAAAGTCCTTTCCCCAGCTCCACTCCCCGTCCAACCCTCCAGCTCGGCCCATCAATCAAGATGCCCCGTCCCTGGACGCTTTCCTTCCCATTTCCATCGAGAGGTTGGAGGCCACCCTCAATCAGTTGAAAAGTGGGTCCCCGGAAGATCCAGCGCCCTTGAGCAAGCTAAAACTAGTTGCTCCCACTATATCCCCCCTCCTAACCAGGCTCATAAATTCCTCCCTCTCCCAAGGGTCAGTCCCCTCCAACTGGAAAAGTGCGACAGTACGCGCTCTCCTTAAAAAGCCCCACCTAGACCCCTCTGATCCCTCAAACTTTCGACCTATCTCCCTCCTCCCAGGCATCAGCAAAGTGGCAGAAAAAATCGTGAACGAACAGCTTTCATTATTTTTAGAGACCAACAACCTCCTCCGTCACTCCTAGACAGGGTTCAGACCAGGACAAGGGACTGACACGGCCCTCCTAGCCGTGACAGAGGAGACTAGAGCCATCTTGGATACAGGGGGATCAGTGGCAGTGATCCTCCTGGACCTGAGCGCCGCCTTAGACACGGTGGACCACACCATCTTCCTCCACCGTCTCGACAACACTGGAGTCACCGGGACCGCCCTGGCCTGGCTAAAATCGTTCCTGGAGCATAGGACCTTCCAAGAGGCCGACAATCACGGTCACTCCAAAGCTCTTCCCCTTCGATGTGGGGTTCCCCAGGGATCGTCCCTGAGCCCCACACTTTTTAACATTTACATGGCCCCCTTAGACAACATAGTTTCATCATTTGGCGTAAAGGTGGTCATGTACGCCGACGACACCCAACTAGTCGTCTCCATCAACCAGGCCGATCAATCCATGGAGAATCTAGCTACCTGCCTGCACAACATATCCAAATGGATGGGCGACACCCGATTAAAACTCAACGGTGAGAAATCGGAGAACATGCTCCTAGGTGACCCACACAGACTCCCTAAATCCCTCTCCTGGCCTCCCAGCATGGGCACCTCCCCCACTCCAACAAATGTAATTAAGAGCCTGGGATTCTGGCTCGACCAGGACCTCAGCTTCAGATCCCAAGCGAGAAAGACAGCCGGCACTTGCTTCCGCCTCATGCGTGCCGCCCGGAAGATCCTCCCCCTTATCCCCCCCAGTCTAGAAAAATTCTCATCCAGGGCCTTATCTCTAGACTGGATTATGGAAACGCCCTATACCTGGGCGCCCCTGTAGCTGTCATCAAAAAACTTCAGCACGCTCAGAATGCCGCAGCAAGACTACTTACGGGAACGAAATCAAGATTCTCGGCTAAACCCTCTCTCAAAGCTCTTCATTGGCTCCCCATCCAGGAGCGTATCGCTTTTAAGACCCTATGCATTTCCCACAAAATTTTACCAGGCAAAGGCCCACCCATACTAAAACCACTCATCAAACCCCATAAATCCACCAGACAGCTCAGGTCGGACTCCCTTTTCCTAGCCAACATCCCCAGAATAAGAAAAGCGCGCACGGGAGGTCGCCGCTTCGCTTATAACGCCCCCAAGCTCTGGAATAGCCTGCCCCTTAACATCCATAGAGAAACCAACCTGCTGTCATTCCGCAGGCTACTGAAGACCTGGCTCTTCCCCCAATAATTTCACCTCAGGAGCACTGATACTATAGCGCTGGGACGCCCTCTGGTAGCTACGCGCTTTATAAATCCAAATCCAATGTCTCAATGGTGTACAGTTCCCTCCCATCTTGGGCTCTTCTAGAGGAGAAGGAAGATGTGGTCTAGTGACACAAAAATACAGTGAGCCACATTGTAAGTAAACACAAAGGCGTATGTTTGCCATTGAGAACAGTAATGAAAATGGTAGGTAAGTGCATGGGTGTTCATACAGTTGTAAAAGGGACATACCTGAGCTTCTTTCTGCCTCGGGCAAAACACGACCGTGTCCCCTCTGATTAGTGAGGGGACTCAGTCTACCCTTTTCCACCCCGACTTGTGCTGTGATGTGTGTTCAAAAGACACCTAATGTAAATCTTAATTTCAATTACCTGATGTTATCAAAGCCTTGTCTTTGAACTGAGGGAATTTATATGCTTTTCTGTGCACTGCCAAGCATGGCTTTAAGGAAACATGGGGTGCTAAATGGAGGGTGATCTCTTCAAATGCCAGGGCACAAGACTATAACTGCCATAGGATAGGTGACTTGAGGCCTACAAAGGGGCTACAGCAGGGTCAGATCAGTTCTCATTGAATAAGGACATATTGTAGAACTCACCCACGAAACAACCATGAGTTTCCCAATATGCTCCACCTTTATCTAATTTACAGTAATAATTAAGCAATGAAAACTCTTAATCACCGCTGCAAACACTATTCAAGTTTTGGGTAAACCCAGTGCTCCTGTGCGGTTTAGCAGTATACACTTGTTTTAGGTAGCGTTTAGTAACGGGTTAACCTTCATCCAAGTACCACCAATTTTAGTGGATTAAGAAACGGAGGACCAAGTAAATAAAACACTTGCCCAGGACTACACAATGAAGTTAACTGCAAGTGAGTCAAGGTTAGAGGTTTAGTGCCCTCTTTTGGTCGATTATATTTGTGCCACATTTTAATGTACTGGCAGAGGTGACTAGTTAGAGGAGCTACTATGGGTTGCCAGTGCGTGTGTGCGTATATGCAATAAATACAAATAGGCACCATAACAATTGACACAGGAAAGCAAAAAATGTTGAGACCATAGGATAAACTGGTCTAAAGAAATCCTACTCCTACTGTTAGGGATGGATAGATTCCTGGGGCTTCCAGCTCCTTGACTTCAATAAGATGTATTGTTTTCAGGGTCCAAATGTTTGCAGAGGCCCATGAGTCTGTCCTTTGTATTATATTTGTTTCTCTTCCCAGAGCTTCAGATTCTCTACAACAGCTACACCTTACAATTGGGTTGAATGTTAGTTACATCAAAGCGCATTGCTGACACTTTTACCACTAGGCAGTCAGGAAGACCGTTTTTTTATGCTGGAAAGAAATCACATGCAGAGCAAGTGAATACATGGAGACGGTATTGCTGAAAGCTGCTAAAGCCAGGAACAGCTAACGGTGCAAACTTCTCATGAGAGACAGTAAAACAATGTGAAAGTGTACTGATGCTATGTTCTGTATGGCAGAAATTACAAAGGTACACACCGTAGAAACTCTCCTTCTTAAGACCGTAACCAGCTCAAACCACCTCTAAAACCCATCCCTATGTTTTGCTAAACTACTGTGAAATTTTAGATATCTTTTATGGGAAGCATCATTTATTAGAATGTGTGGATGCATGCTAGTTTTTCCCAAAAATATTCATAAAGGAAAATCAGTGTAACCAATTTCAACAAGATTATGAGAAACATGAAAATAAGTAAGCACTGGCAACGCCAATAGGTCTGACTTTGGTGGTCAACCTTTTGGTTTTCGTCAATGCGTGTTTTGTTTTGACATGGTCTATGTAAAACTTTATTGTTGCTGGAGCTGCTGGGTCCTAACCATTACAACTACCATTGGAAAAATTATTTTTGGACTCAAAGCACACATTGCCACAGTATTTCCTGGCACTGAACAAAACTCCAAATAACTGACTAAACTATCCACCACTTAAAAATGTACTTGCATGTTTCACCATACTAATTCAACACTAATCCTCCGTGCTACTCGCCGAAAAAGCGCTTCGACAACAGGGGTAGTAAGCACTATATAAATGCAATTACAATACGATACAATACAATACTATGTGTTCTGATATGTTGCTTGTAAAAGAGCAGCATGCTGGCACTCACTGTGAAGCCAGTCGATAGCTAGAATTTTCATAAAACAAAAGGTCTTGCTTAACACCAGACTTAATTAGGAGCCCAAATCCTAAAGAAAGTCAGAAAGTTCACATATGGTATATTTTCTTGCATTAGTGCAGATTCACGGCTTTCATGTATTCACATGAAGGCCAGGAAATCATACTCCTATAAAATATTTGTGAACTGCATTTTAGCTCTACCAAATATGAATGCATAGTTTTGCTCCTGCAAAAATCTGTTGAGCGTTTACAAGTTCACTTCTCCTCCAACCACATTTTTCCCAGCCCAGGAAGAAATTTTCCTTCTGCCATTGTCATTAGTACATTTCTATCCTTTGTCTGTGTGGGAAAAGATTAGAGAAGAGAAGAGCTGGTGAAACCACTAAAGTGCAAGTTATTAGGTTTGCCCAGACTCAAAAAGGTATTCCAACCTTGGAACCATTGCTTACCACTACCTCTAGCCCCAGTTTTTAGATCTGCAGAAAGGTGGCAAAATAAGGAAATTGATAGTATTCAAGCCCTTCTATAGTATGAACCCAAGTATAATCAGAGAGGCTATTATCAGAGCTCTTATAAAATGAGATTGCTGCCATTATTTGTCACTGCACTACATGGCACCAAAGGAGCAAGTAGATTTTGCTACAGGACAAGTAGATTTATGAAGCTACCTGTCTCATGGACAAGTAGATATTTTATTCAATTCCACACCCCTGTAAATGCATAAATCCTGCCCCAGCACTTCTACATCTTTCGCAACGGTCATTGTCCGATCGCTTGAATCTATATTTTTTGGCGGGAGTGTAATACAGACGTTGTAAAAACGTATAATGTATGATTTTGAACCGACAGCTGGCTGAAATATGGCCCGTGAGCCTACAACAGTATAGCCATTGCTCATCCGATATTTCACGCCCCATATCCTTTTCCAACATAGACGAGCCGAGCTTGTAACCCCTGAATGATGTACCCTTATGCTACTGTATATACCTGACACTAAATGCTTCCCATCCATGGAGCGGAGCATAAGGTGTAGTGGAGCCAGCGTGTCCGGTTCACTAGGGAAGTCGGGCAGTATTTCCCACATCCCCTGTCTCAGCCGCACATATAAAAATACCTCCAGCGGCGTGGGACGTGTATCCCAAAAAAAGATCCGTGGTCCTAAACATTCCCCCCATAAATAGGTCCTCCCATGTTGTGACAGTAAGCCTCTTGCACAGCACCTGAAACCTTTTTTTCTGCAGCAATACCAGTTTCGGGTGATAGGTGAGAGGGAGCAGTGGGGAATACAAAAGTGGAGCCTGCAGGACTTTCGCCACGCGTCACCAGGCGTCAACCGTACAGGTTACAGTTGTGGGCGGTGTCTCTAGCACTCCGACAGGTCCATGTATAATACCGTTTAAGGGAAGGGGATGCGCCAGCCAATCATCATTTGCTGTCTGAGGCAAAAAGGGTATAGGTATCATGCAATGGTATGCAAAGTGTGCCTGCGCACTGATATAGTAGAGTTCGAAATCCGGTACGTCAAACCCGCCCCTACCATAGGGATGTGTAATGATCGACCATTGCAGTTGTGGCTGCTTTCCACCCCATAGTAGCCTAATAAATTCCGTCCGCAGAGTTTTAAAAAAAAATGTACCAGGGTAGTAAGGAATATTAAGAAATAAGTATAAAAATTGAGGAAGAACTACCATCTTTATAAGCGAGGCCCTGCCTGCCATAGACAATGGTAATGAAATCCAACATGTAATTTTGGCCGCTAGTTTCATGATTGCTGTGCCATAATTCAGCCTAAGCGTTTCTTCCCTGTCGCTAGAGACCTGTATCCCCCAGGTACCGAAGATCAGCATGACACCATTCAAGAGGAAAATCTAGTGGGAAGTCAAGGACCACAGGCGTGATCGGGAAGAATTGTGATTTGCCCCAATTTATATTGACCCCTGAAAGCCTGCCAAACACCAAAAATTCACGCAACAGGGGATTTATATTTTGCTGCGGGTCTTTAACATACAACGTGACATCGTCCGCATATAACGATATGAGGACTTGACGTTGGAAGCATTGAAACACTATCTTTATGTAGTTGTCGCAATCAACACGCCAATGGCTCTATCGCTATAGCAAAAAGCAAGGGGGAAAGTGGGCATCCCTGCCGGGTACCCCGCGACAGGGGAAGGGACGAGGACAGATGTCCATTAATCAGCACCTTAGCAGTAGGCTGATGGTACAGCAACTGTATTCATGAGGTAAACATCTTGGGGAACCCCATTCTCTGTAGGACCGCAAATAAATAATTCCATTCCACGGAATCGAATGCCTTTGAGGCATCAATGAACACTGCCGCCACTGGGAAGTCAGGAGCCACAGTTTGTATAAAGAGAATAGCGTACGTAAATCGTGAACAGTGGCCCTACCCGGGACAAAACCAGATTGGTCTGGGAGTGTGATCTCATTCATCAGGAGGGACAACCGATTCGCTAGCACTTTAGCCAATATTTTTGTGTCGCTGTTAGAGACAGTGGGCGATAGGAGTCACAGGCCGTGGAAGGTTTACCCGGCTTTAAAAGAGAGGTAATGACCACCTCTCGCATGGAATGTGGAAGTATCCCTGCCTCAAGGGATTCTTTGAACACCTCCCGCAATACTGGTGCCATGATGTCGATATAGCATTTATAAAACTCGGCAGGCAAGCCATCATGGCACGGTGCCTTGCCATTCTTCAGTGCCATAATAGCTTCTCGTATCTCGTCTAGCTCTATTGAGGCACTAAGAAACTTCCTGTGTACGTTGCTAAGCCAGCATAAGGCTACATCGCCCATAAACCCCTCAAGATCGATCTCATCAGTAGTCTGTGTAGTATATAAACTGGAGTAATGCGATGTGAAAGTGTCCAGTATCCCCATGGTGTCCTAACATATCTGCCCATCCGATCGAGTAATCTCCAACACACTGGTATTAGAGTGTGGATATCTCATACGTTCTGCTAAGATTTTCCCCGGCCGCTGCCCCTCTCCATATCTGCGCGCCATCCAATATCGCCCTCTAAATTTAGCTTCCCTAGCGGCTTCCTCCTCAAATTCGGACAATTTGACCCTAAAGTCTTTCTGTGCTTGCCCCGTATCTCCCCGCACCATTAAGTCCTCCAGCTTCTTCAAATCATGTTCTAGGTTCCGTAATGTACGCTGTATATCTTTAAACACTCCAAAGCTTTTAGCCAGATAGTATCCTCGCATTGTAACTTTAAAACGCTTACCAAATGACCTCTACACTATCCACTGATCCCTTGTTGCGTGAAAAAAATCTGCAATTTCCTCCCCAAGCTCAGTCTTGAAGACCGTGTCGAGCAAAGCAGTTGGTTGTAAGCGCCATGCCGGCCGAGGCCTATCGAAGCCAGGCAGGGCAACTGTGACCTTAACAGGGCAGTGGTCCGAGTACGTCCTAGCTAGGTGTATAGCATTGCAGATGCCTGTGCTCAGCCCTCTAGTGAGGAAACAATCTAATCTGGCCCATGTGCCACTATACAATGTGAAATGTGTTTCGTCCTTTCTGGTAGGGTGCATTCTTCTCCAGCTATTCACTAGATCCCCTTCTTCCACTATGCCCGCTAGCATATCCCGAGATTTAGTGTGGTAATGGATCACCCCATCCGCCCCATCCTGTGCAAGGACTAGTGCTATATTAAAATACCCCTGCCCCCAAGATAATATGCATAGATCCTAAATCCAATATTTTACCCCACACAGTCGCAAAGAATTCTGATGTGTCTACATTAGGGGTGTAACAATTGGCGATGGTCACAGAATCCATACCCAGTCTCTCCCACACAATAACAAATCGGCCCAGGGGGTCAGACAGCACTCCAGCAAGCGCGAATGGAACATTCTTTTTTTATAAAGATAGCACTTCCTCGCATCATTTAAACCTCGAATATTCGATGAAAGTATAGTCAATTTGAGATCACCCCCCCGACCCTGCCATATCGTTCTACATAGCATCGTGGATGAATTGCTAGCACAATGGACAACTTGACGCATGTCTGTAACATATAGCACTGTAGATGGAGATAATGTACAAATCTGCCATACCAAGAACATAACTCCCCTCCCCCCCATCACCTCCCCCACCCCCTCCCCCCACCCACTGAAGCATCCCAATCATGCCAGGAACAATCCGTACCCCCCTCCCAATCAACAACCCAAAGTAACAATACAATAGGGGTATTCCCGTTTGGGGATTTCCACCAGGTGACTCACGTGTACCTCGTGCCTATATAGGAGACGTACTACACTGTTCAGTCCCCCCCGTAGGCAGCAAGGGTGTCCGGTCTTCTCAAACATAGTATGTCATCGAGTTGTATCAGAACCATCCAGCTTCTCATTATGATCTGACAGTCAGTTCGTGCTGGAAAGTAATAAAAGCTTACTTAGGTCCACGTGGGTCAAAAGACTGCAGCCCATGTCCATGAGAGCCCATGCTTATACAAATGTGGACTATTGCAGCAAGCTCAAAAGGGATCACTCTACATCAGACAATCGTGCCTCCATCATGTCATCTCGGTCAGGTGTGGCATCCTTTCGGTTCTTGAGTTTCTTCAGGAAGTCCTCCACCTGTTTCGGGGACGTGTAAATGGTTTGTTTCCCCTGATGTGTTATCTGCAGGCGAGCCTGGTACAATAAGGCGTTGTCCACCTGCGCCTGTCTCAGCTTCTGTTTTACGGCGTTAAACTTACGCCTCTCCTCCTGAACTCAAGTCGTAAAATCAGGAAATATAGTGAAGGTGACGCCATCATAGTTCAGCTGTTTTTTCTCTCTTGCCACCCGCAGCACTGCATCTCTGTCCCTGTAATTAAGAAGTCTCACTATGATGGGTCTGGGCGCGCTCCCGCGCTGGGGCCTGGGGCCCAAGTATCTATGCGCCCTTTCTACGATGAACTGCGACGATAGCACACCCGTGCCGGTAACTGCAGGAAGTATTTTTTTCGACGTAATCCTCTAGGCGCCCCGTGTTGGTACTCTCAGGTACGCCTAAAATACGAATATTGTTCCGGCGACTACGGGCTTCAATGTCCTCATTCTTTGCGTCTATGATCCTCATGAATTTATCCATTTGGGTCACTGCAGTTTTCAGTTGCTCTGTGACATCCTCCGCGTCAGATATCCTCTGTTCTGCTTCTTTAATGCGCGCGTCATGGCCCTCCAGCTTGCGCGATGGAGTCCATCCGGGTAGTGAGTGTATCCATCTTGTCTCCTATTGTTGTGAAGCCTTGATGCATTTCTGCAAGGAGCGTATGCATATCACCGCTGGGTCCATCTTTCTGCGCGGCATCGGTCTTCTGCGCGCCATTTTCCCCCTCTGCATCTGGCTGTCTCGCGGTTTTCTCGGCCTCAAGCGTGAGGCGCGGCTGTCATAAGTCCATTCTACCCATGATAAAAACTAGGAGTCAAGAGGGGATGTCTTCCGATCTCACTACTGCAGACTCGTAGCATCAACCTGCACTAGTGTAGTAGTAGTAGCTCCTACTACTGTCGGGCTTCCGCCGTGCCAAAGAATATTCCCGCCAATGTCCAGCGACTGGTGCCAATAAAATCTTGCAGGGCCCTCAGTATTCCAACCCTGCAGTGGACTCTATTCGGCACTATGCTCCACAAGAACAATGTATGTGCCGGGGCACAAGTATCAGGCCACCGCCCATAGAGTGATTGGCGCCAAAGCACCGGGCCCGCGCTCCAGTAACGCACAGCCTCCTGCTTATGGGATAGCCAAGTATATATCCCCACAGGGGTGCAGATTCACATCTTCTTCCCAGCTTTCTGGCAGCAGGATTGCAGACTCAATATCTGTGCCCCTTGTGCGCGGGGGCTCTTGTCTTGCTGTTGTCTGCTCCACTCACGTAGTGTCAGTAAGGAATAGAGAGTTCCCAATATGCGTGGCAGCGCCCGCCTTAAAAAGCAGTTAGTGGCGTGTCCCTGTAATTATGGCACAAACGATGGGACTATACGACCAGCAATTCATCCAGGAGTCTCCCTTCCAGCAGACGCTCAGCGGTAGCGTTCTAAGCTCCAGGGCTGCCACAAGGTCATGAGTGCCACCGCCATGTTGCCTCACTCGTGCCGCCACTCACCGCGCCCAAGGATATCAGGTCTCAGGAGGGGAGGGGGGCGGCCGCTACACCTGTAGTCTCCGTATCTGTTCTCAGCCGTCGTCCGGTGCCTCCGTCCTTCCCCTCCGGCAGGCGCGAGTAGCAGCGTCAGTGGCAAGCACCCGTGGGGCCCACTCGCCTCGTGGCGACCACGGTGCTCGCGTAATGCTGTCCCCCGGGCCTCAGTTCCACAGCGTTTTGGCAACTTCAACGCTACACAGGGCGCCGCATGCAGCATTCCGCCGCCACGTCTCGTAGCGGGACAAGTTCAGCACACGGTGCCTCTCCAGCACCTCTGTCACCAAAGGAAGTCATTTTCCGCACCAACAACCGATGTGCACATCCAGGATATTGGCAGGATAAATGACCGGACGGCGGGAGCCTCACGAACTCTTGGCCATTCTGCTCGTGTGCCACCTAGCGCGCCAACAACACTTGACTCTACTTAAAGAAGGCGTTGACTTGCGAGACTTCTTACTCGGGCCTCGCAAACAACGACAAAAAGGTTTCATATACGCTGGTATATACGCTGCGTACAACGAAGCTTGGAAAATAACGCAAATGGAAATTGCAGAAAAAATACGAGAAATTGATCGTATTAATTTAGAGAAAGCACTCTCTGTAGTGGACAATGGGTTAACGACTCTGTCCTCCAGAATTTATTCTTTGGACAGCATTGTATCATCTGCCATTGATATAATAGAACAAGATTTGCTAATGTTACAACATGGCCAGTCTCAATTGCGTTCTATAATGCTACTAGGCTGGATGTTGCAAAATCTCCGTTCAGGCTATGTGCCATGGCGTCTAATCAATACCACGTCATTGTTTACTGTCTTTAACCTTACAGATAAACAAATCTCTTTGGCACAAAGAAGAGCAGACTATACGGTGCTGAGCATTGAAAAACTGGAAAGTTTACCATTGACAGTTTCTGAGAAGCCTGTCATTGAAAATATGGCACCATCTCGATACCAGTGACGATTTTCCAATTTCAGTATTGTCTACAGCATATACCAGCAGGCCTGTATGAAAGGTTGGGTAAAGGATAAATTAAGTCGACCTGGTCTTTACCATACACATACAAATGTTGGAGTGGGGGAAAGGAGGTATTTCTTAGTACAAAGAACTGTAAAAACTCACTAAGCGGTTCACTTTTATGTGAAGGTATGAATTTACATGGAGCCTGTGAAGGTTCTTTAACCACTTGGATGCTAAGCTCCCTGATGTTCTGCCATGTAATTTCCATTGAAGTCAATGGAAACTCCATGACGAGCTGAGCTAGTCATGAGCGTCGAAGGGGTTAAATAACTTTTCTTGCCACATGCACGGTACTCCAGCCGCCGTGATAGAACCAATTTTTAGGCAGCTTTTCAATGGGAGCTGCGTTATGCTCAACGATCACAGCTGTTGTGGCATGTTGCCAGGATGAGCCTATCTGGTTAGTGTGTCAGCCAGGGTCACTTGTTGTATGCAAGTATTGTATCCAAAAAGCAAGACGGACGGGGAGACGGCGTCATGGCCTTCACTGAATATCTCTTCTACACAAATTGATACTTTAAGCAGAATGAAAGCCATTTAAAAAAAAAAAAACTGTGCCACTGACCTCGTCTAGAGAAATGTATGATCTGCAAGTTGCAAGGACTTCTGCAGAGATACATGCATTATTATCAACAAACTGCCCAGTACATTTCGCAGAAATGTTAGGTCAAATCTTAAACATGTCTGATACCAGTGGCATCGCACATGTATTTAAGACGATCTTTTCGGGACTGTTAACACCATTCGAAGCAGTCCTCGGCATTTTTCTAAATTTCGTGCACTCTGTGTTCGGCGGTCTGCCTCTCATTTTGGGACTCGTAGCAGGAATTCTATTTTTATTTCTCCTGCTCCGATATGGCAAGTCCAGTCACCAACGATACCCACACTACCATGGAACAAGCTCTCCTAGCCATGCGGTATCGTGACAGAATTACACAGATTCTTGGCTTGGCTTGTTTAAGAGATCTGAATACCACTTGGTTCCTTTCATTCAGACCAATCTGGCAAGATTGCATCTTCCCTGTTCTACGATGCCTGCTTTGCGGAGAAGAATGCGTGTTAGACATCTGTCTTACACTTCCATCAGCACTGCCAACGGATGTGGACGCCTTGCTAGGTTCAGTAACGACTCATGCATCGTGTTGCCCCCAATGGCGCCAATCCTGATGACGGCATTCATTGAGATCTCACTAGCAAACCCAGCTCTTGGTGAGGTACGTGGAACAGGCATACAGGTACCATCTACATCGAACATTGCTAATGCGACTGATGCTGACGGCGATGCTTCACATCTATGCACATTTGATCTACTTGATGAAGTAGTTCCTCTTTCACCAACTATGGTAAACGGTTTCTTTGCCAGCTTAGATGATTTGATGTTTTCTCCCGACACCGAGAATAACTTTTGAAAGTGCACACAGCGTTCCTTGAACTCTGAAATTCGGCATTCGGTTTTTCAAAAAAAACCTCTAACTTGGGAACTCTATGTTTCTACAATCTACACTTGAAAGCATTTTCTCTTCATCCCAGAATAGACCCTTTTCACTTTGCACAAAGTAAACTGCTTAAAGTAGAACTATTCTTAGAGAACAAGAGATTCATTTGACACTTCCTATAGACAAATATTTGGCATTATCTCATGAAAACTTTAACTGTTTATATATTATGCTATGGAATGGTCTCGACTTTTTTTCTTCTGTAAGTTTCATTTAGATAGCATTTTTTAATGACAGCCATTGCTTGTAAAATGCGTACAAGACAAATACTCATGTATGTGTATAAACCATGTTTAATGCATTTCATGTATTTTGGGTGGAATTATGAACACATGCTTTAGTTATGTTTCTTATGATTATAGATTTAGTAATATTAGTCATAATACGTGGAGTGGGTGTTGTATAGCGTTTTAGGACCCTAGTGTAATTTTCCCGATTCATGCCCTTATATAGGTATAAAATACTGTATCATTATATAGGCATAGAAATCATAACCATATTAAGACATAGCTCAAGTAGTCCTAATACGGCTTGGCTACTTACACTAGTTCTGAAAATCTACAACGATTTCTTGGAAAAACCCACCTTCAGCAGTCAGGGATTTCCCCCTGCATGAATATTAAGTCATCCAAGAAACCATGGAGTTTTCAGAGAATTAAGTCTCTGATGACGTTATTATGTCCAATCTTACGTCAAACTCGGCACCTTCAAGGTATAAATATGCCCACACTTGTCCAAACAAACACACGGTGGTTTGGAGCAGTTTGACTATCTACTTGCCCGACGCGCCCTGCTGCAGCAAGTGCCGGAGGAACCCTCCAGCTGACGCACTGAGAGACGCTGTTCTTTCTCCTGCCGAGAAATCCAGCTCCAGTGTTTCCAGGCTACCCTTGCGGGTTGCTGGGAAATTGAGTCCTGAGAGAGCGATACAAGACCTCCTTCATTCTAAACCAAGGTACGGAGCTGATTAGACCCTAAGAGAATTCTTGGAATAGATTCTTGGCAAAGAATACTAAAACTAGGCTACACCTTAATTACTTCTTCCCTTGTACTAGACCTAGGTTAGGTAGACCGGGGTAGGCGTATTTTAGAAGCACCAGTTGAGTACTTTTAGTCCCTATTTATCACTGTATGTTCCATGTATTTTATGCATTGTAGGTATCTTATGGCTTAGAAACCATATCATGCTTTTACAATATTATTTTATAATACTCTTCGTACTGTACGCTTTGTACTTTACTGCAAGTATTACGATCGCAGCAGTTCATTTCTTATGCTTGAGAAAGAAGACTGTTCAATAAATACCCTTTTATTGAAAACACCCGTCTCTCTATTTTTCTGCACCTCTGGTGAAACGAAGCATACATGGTTGACAGTGAAATAACTATCTATTGTTTCCGCGACTCTAGAGATATATTTCTTATTCTTGGGGAACAAAGTTGTCTTGTTTTAAGCAGTTGTCAGAAACTAATCCCTTCTTGTTCATTCGAGAAAGTTTCTAGTGACCTCTGAGCTAGCTGGCACACACACAATTAGGTTTAGAATATTCGGTAGAGACCTAGTTGACTTCAGTCCTACGTCTAAACTACAGGATACACTATTCCAATGCGCAGAGCCTATTGGGAATATAGGAACTACACTACTACTAAAGGTGGATTCTTGAAGAGAAGCACCTACAAGAAGAGGGGATAGAGTCTATGCCACTTGGAGATGACCGAGAGTCATGGAAGAGCAATGACCACTTATGACTGCGGATGCAGGATTGATGACAGTGACCTTGTCGCAGCAGCTGAGAGGACCAGGTGATGCTATGGAGGACCAGGAGCCGTTCACGAGCTGTCCCAGGTCGGAAGTCCAGAACCAGGTAGTCCGTGTTCGGCGGAGCACCAACAAGCCTTGGCAGCAGCAACAGACATGGTAAATGATAGGGAACAACGTTGCGACCAGCAGAGTGCAAGAGACTCGCCAAGTGCAGGAGAATCAGAGCAGGCCCAGAGTAAGCAGGGGACCCCACTTAAGCCGAAAAACACCCTCAAGAGGACCCAGAGGCCGAAGGCACAGGAGTTGCAAGAGGACCTCGAGCAGCTCACCAAAGATGCAGGCCCACTGGGCAGAGGATGTGGTAAGAACGAAGATCTTGGCAGGAAGAGATGCTATAGGCTGGAGCTTCTTGTAGCCCGAAGATTTCTGCAGTTCAGAGCGAGCAAACCTTGGCAACAGCAACTTGACGAAGTGCACAGGGGTTCTGTTCCAACAGTTCCGACGAGGGATGCTGGCCTCAAACTTGCTGAGAGGACAGGTCAGGCGTCAAGGGAGTTGCCGAACCACCAGCTGTGTTGCTGAACCTTTCGAAGTCTGTGGGGTGTCAGGAGCAGCTTTGTTGCAGTACTTGCAGATGCAGGGGAGTGACTCCTTCACTCAAAAGGAGATTACTTTGGGTGTCCTTGATGGCCAGAGCCCTGGAGAGGAACCTGGAAGAAGCACAGGCACAGACGATCAATCAGTCAATCAATCAGAGTACTTGTAAAGCGCGCTACTTACCCGTGAGGGTCTCACGGCGCTGAGGGGGGGGGGTGCCGCTACTGCTCGAAGAGCCAGGTCTTGAGGAGTCTTCTGAAGGCGAGTAGGTCTTGGGTCTGCCGTAGGTGGGTAGGGAGGGTGTTCCAGGTCTTGGCAGCGAGGCAGGAGAAGGATCTGCCGCCTGAGGTTGTTCGTTGGATGCGGGGGACAGCGGCGAGGGCGAGGCTGGCGTAGCGGAGCTGGGGGTGTAGAAGCTGAGTCTGCTGTTCAGGTAGGCTGGTCCGGTGTTGTGGAGTGCTTTGTGTGCATGGGTGAGGAGCTTGAAGGTGATCCTCTTGTCGACGGGGAGCCAGTTTAGGACTCTCAGGTGGGGGATGATGTGGCTGCGGCGTGGCACGTTGACTATCAGTCGGGCGGTGGCGTTGTGGATGCGTTGTAGTCGTCGTAGGTGTTTGGCTGGGATTCCTGCGTAGAGTGCGTTGCCGTAGTCCAGTCTGCTGCTGACGAGGGCCTGTGTCACCGTTCTTCTTGTTTCGGTAGGGATCCACTTGTAGATCTTGCTGAGCATGCAGAGGGTGCTGTAGCAGGAGGAGGAGACGGCGTTGACCTGTTTAGACATGGAGAGGGAGGAGTTGAGGATGAATCCTAGGTTGCGTGCATGGTCGGTGGGTGTCGGTGCTGTTCCCAGTGTGGTTGGCCACCAGGAGTCATCCCAGGCGGAGGGGGTGGGTCCGAGGATGAGTACCTCCGTCTTGTCCGAGTTTAGCTTCAGACGGCTGTTTCTCATCCAGTCAGCGATGGCCTTCATTCCCTCGTGGAGTTTGGTTTTGGCGGTGTGCGGGTCCTTGGTGAGGGAGAGGATGAGCTGGGTGTCGTCGGCGTTGGAGATGATGTTGAGGTCGTGTTGGTGCGAGGATGGCCATGTAGATGTTGAACAGCGTCGGGATGAGCCCTGGGGGACGCCGCAGATGATGTCGGTGGCTTCGAATCGGAAGGGCGGGAGGTGATGAAGAAGATTTGAAGAGCAGCATGACCAGCAGGAGTCCTCCTTTGTGCAGTCTTGTTTCCACGCACTGTCCAGCAAAGTCGAGGTGCCCAGATGATTGACTTTGAAGCGGTTTCAGTTTTGACTCTTGTTCCACAACGAATCGGAAGAGCCACCTATAGGTAAGCCCATAAGTACACTAGGGAAAGGGTCGGAACGAATCAGAAGTCCCTCCAGTGGAGGGGCTGGACAAAGGGGATGATACTCCCATGCCCTTTGTCCTGTTTTTCGCTAGAGCAGGAACCAAGGGCTCCCTGAACTGGCTCAAACATGAGTATGCAAGGAGGGCACCAAATGTGCCCTACAAAGCAGTCTGGTGGTGCTGGCAACTGCCCCCACCCCAATATACTAAATCCTGTCTGGGAAGTGGTCATACCTCCCTGTGACAGGAAACCTATTGTTCTACCTTCCCCTGCTCGAGCTCAGCTCAGCAGCAGGAGGGCAGAAACGTGTCTGTGGTCGACAGCTGCACTAGCTTGCTGTTAATACAGGGTACCATGAATACAGGGGGGCACCCTAGGGGAGCCCTCCAGTACATGGGATCCTACATCCAACACTGGGGTAGGATTCCACAGGTTCGATACCCAACCTGACCGATTTTGGTGCATACAGTATTTAGTTAGACATCTTATAAATGACTGGATGTCCACTATATGTATTAAATGGCTGACGGAACTTACAAAGCCTGGAGAAGTGACTCCGGTGTTTGTAGGGCTGTCCTGCGCATGTAAGGGCACCCTCACACTTATAACCAAGCACCCTTCCCCCAGGTCTGAAGAGGCTGCCATAGGGGTGACTTATAGGTTTTAAGTGTAGGTATAAAGAAATGTATATTTGCTGTGAGAGGTGTAAGCACCAACTCACACAGGCTGCATTGGCAGGCCTGTAGTCACAGTTTAAGTGTACTTCCCGGAGTCCTGCTGCAGTCCGGGGGAAACCCCTGGTGTACCTATGCCCTGGGTACTTCAGTAACATATACTAGGGACTTAAAAGGGTACACCAGTAGCCAATTGGGGTGGTACCAAAGTACTTACCACTGTCAAATTTAGGAAGAAAGCACAGTGACTGGGGTCTTGATTAGCAGGATCCCAGTCAGACTAGTCCTAAAACATAATAACACTAACAAGAACTGGGAGTAACCATGAAAGCAGATCCTACTTTCCTACACCTGCGTGTTGCTGTTCCACTTGGCAGCCTTGTTCTCCATCAGTACGTGTACTACCTTTCCATGATGGAGGACAAAAAGGCCTTCAGGGCCAATCGTACAGCCCACAGCTCCCGAAAATTGATATGGAACTGTTCCACCATAGACCAGAGGTCTCTGATCTCCGCATCGTGCTGTTGCTGCCCTTCAATGCATCCTTCACTGTAAGCTCCGGATATGGAAGGAGAACAGACTCCCTCAAATCATACTGGTGTGTGACATCCAGCACTGAAGGTCCTGCTCTGCTTCACCCGAAATGGGGATGTTCAAAAGGCATCCTCCGTGTTGGGCAAATCGAAGTGCAAGTTTGACTGGTGTGCGCCACCAGCAGGATGCACAAAGCCATTAGCCCCAGAAGTCTCAAAATCACCCAGGCCAGAAAAGAGGCTCTCCACCGAAACAACAGGATCCTTACCTGAGAGTCCCGGACTTGTTGAAGGGGCTGATAGTCCTTCAACTTCTGCGTGTCCATTTCAGGCCCTATAATGGGAGTCCTCAGCATAGGCTGAAGATGGGATTTCGGACAAGGATCTGAGAGAGGTCAGTAGCAACATAGTCAAATGAAGAGGGTCTGAGACGAGCTGAGTCGAGTTTATCTTTGGCAGCCAGTCGTAAAGGTATGAGAACATGTGTATCCCCCATCCTGTGAGAATGGGCCGCAATCACTCACATGACCTTTGTGAGTAACTGTGGGGCTAAGGCAAGGGCAAAGAGTGTGATGGTGAATTGGTAATGGACCAGCCCTAGGACTAAGTGAATGAACTCTCTGTTGGACTGCGGGACGGGAAACATGTCTGTACAGGGACTGCAAGTCCAGTGACACTATCTGGTTCTCCGTGTCTAAGACCAACTAGACCTGGGCCAACATCAACATCTTAAATTGATAATTGAGTTCAAAAGTCCAATGCCCCGATCAACCTCAGTCCCCAGCTTCCTGCTTGGGCAAAAGAAAGTACAAAGAGTTACATTCTGAACTTTTTCCCCTTCTGACACAAGATTCGTTGTGCCATTGGGCACGAACATCTGCACTTCTAGATACAATATCTGCATGTCTTGCTGCAGTCTGTATAAGGACTGGATGAGGAACCAATAAAGGTACAGCACTAAAGTTAACAAGCATTTGCGATGCGATAGCTCTCGCATTTGCTAGTCTTTAAGCTATTGGCATTTTAAATGACAATGTCTTTTATGTATCTATTTTGATAATTAACACCTAAATAAAAGGCATTGTCATTTACAATGCCAATAGCTCAAACTCTCACAAATGCCAGATCTTGTCTGCCATGATCCCGGGCTGCTTGGAAAGTGGAAGCGCTCATGGCGTGCTGAATGTTGCAGGAGAGCATGTCATGCCTACAGTAGGAGAAAAATAAGAAAATAGTGCTTACAGACTAAAGTAGACGTACTGTGTAACAACAGAAATAAAAAGACAAGGCGGTACTAAGGAGGGACTAATAAGCCTATTAACCAACCAGAAGACAACATTTACAAAGGACAATGACACAAGCCAATGAAAAATATGGGCGGAGAGTGGGCGGAGCTTCAAGTCCATACTCCAGTACATCATGCCTTGCAGAGCAGCTCATGCACTAGCCAGGCTCCTAAAAACTGAACTGGAACACCTGTTATAAATTAATGCATTTATAATACATGTTCCTCTTTGTCAATTTGCCTGCTAGCTGTAAGGCTGTCAGAAAACCTTCTAACTGGTCATTTACAAGCCCTGTACTTCATTTCTGCTAGTAGGGCCAATTAGCAACTTTGAATGAGCACACCAATCATGTACCTATCACAGTTTTAACATACTTTCTAGAGTATAAAAATGGGGCTAATATCTGAAATCTGCCTGATTACTTGATCATAATTCTTTCTACTCACCACAAAGTATCACTAAACGTGTCACATAAGTAGCAATGAAATGTCACACATAAGCATACTGTAAAGATTGAAATGTCACTCATCAATAGGCATACTGAAAACTTGATAGCTGTGTGTCTGTAACCGGGTTTCCATTCACTTGGAGCTTCCTCCTGAAGTATTTATAACTCCCCGTAGCTGCTCTGCTACTGCAGATCTTTGAAAATAATTGCATTTAGAATTCAAGCCTTTGTTTCCTGGTGACTTTTACACTGTTGTGAGTGGTCATCCTAACCTCTAAAAGTGCAAGTCTGGCTCACAAAGAGTGATACTTTTTTTGTTCTTCTTTTCTTCAAAGACCTTTATTGAGAAACGTGCACATCAAATTTCAAAATAAGCAGGCGGGGGTTCCTCAAATAAAGACGAAAAAACCACATCTGTTACACACATCATTGGAGCAATTATGCATTAGTAGCCAACACCAGTACATGAGAGAGATTGACGGGAGAAGGACAAGGAGGAGCACCCAGGAGAGGCAAAGTGCTGGTGGGAGAGGCCACAGAGAACCAGCAGTGCAAAGAGGTGGGGAAGCAATCCTCTATCGGCCAACACCGGCGGCCGCCCCGGGCAATGAGCCGGCAGGGTGCACGGGAGTGGCCGCGGAGGGCGGAACGCTCTGTCGCAGGAGGTATGAGACAAGGGGAGCCCACATGTCAAGCAGCCGGCAATTAGCCGATATCAAATCCCAGAATTCGGACAAAAGCGTTTGACAGTGCGCAGCACCATCAAGCCAAGTGCCGACCCTGGGCGCAGGTCTCCGACCCGAATGCATGGCGACCCTGCATCACGCAAGAACGAGCAGCATAGCGGTGAGCCGGCGGGAGGCGTCAGGACAATGTTTCACAAAGCCTAAGAAGGCAGATCAGTGGGTCCGGCATGACAGGTGTGGAGGTGATTTCAGTGATGGTGGTGCACACATCACACCAATACGCAGAAACCTTGGGGCACAGGCGAAGGCGGTTGTTAGGAGACAGAGGTTTGGTCTGCTTGCAACAATACATCCAGATCTCCTGAGAAAGATCGGTGCCTAGTTCCTCGCTCCAAGCGACGCAGTCAGCAGAGATCGAGGATGCCGCTAGTGTAAGTCTGGAGACCAGCTTGTGAGGGGAGTCGGAAGTGTATGCAAGATCTAGAGCAGCCATCGAAGGAGGGGCCTGGGGGAACGTGGGATGCAGCTCCCGGCAGGATGCTCTAAGTTGGTAATAGAGCAGAGTATCCATAGGACCGGACTCGACTGGGAAAGAAAAGATGCCGCCATCAGGGTAAAGGTCCGATAACGTGGACAGCCCCAAGGTAGACGTGCGTTTTACCATCCTGGCCGTTTGCAATGAAGGGAATACCGTGTTGTATGCGAGGGGCATGGCGTTAGTGGAGAGCAAACTGGAGCCAGAGTATCTCCGAAGACCATCCCAGGCCCAGCGCAGGGTCTCCACCGTGTCTATCTCTCCAAGTGGGGGCTCGGCGGTCTGGAGAGGCGAGGGGGCCGCTAGATCAGCTTCCACACCACGTGAGGCTGAAAAGGTGTCGGGTGTAGCCAGAAGTGGAGGAAGCTGGCATGGGCACTGAGGGCGTATAATTTGAAATCCGGGGCACCCAGCCCGCCACACGATAAGGGGAGTGTGAGAATATCATATGCAATTCTAGGCTGACGCCCAGACCAGACGAGAGAGATGAGAGAGCGGAGTGTACAGAAAAAAAATGATGCGTGAGAGGAATGGGGATGTTTAGGTAAAAGTATAAAAACTTAAGAAACACCACCATCTTGGCGATGGCTATGCGCCCCACCAGGGATCGGGGCAATGGCCACCAGAGGAGGATCTTAGTTTCCAGCCAGTCCACCGCCCGGCCAAAATTTGCTCTCCAGAGTTCGTCCACGTTCCTACTGAGCCAAACGCCCAAATATCTAGTGGGCCCTGACGCCCACACAAACGGATAGTCCGGAGTAAAGGGGACAGTGGTGTCCGTCAGGGAAAAGAGAATAGACTTTCCCCAGTTAACCTGGATACAGGACAAGCCCCCGAAGTGCACCACCTCACGGACCATAGGGCCGAGATTCTCTTGGGGATTGCGGACATAGTGTAACATCGTCCGCGTACATAGAGACGACCAAGGCTCGGGCTGCAAATCCAAGACCCCTCTGGGTGTGATGCTGCCGGAGTCTAGCGGCAAGGAGCTCCATAGCTACAGCGAAAAGCATGGGTGAGAGTGGGCACTCGTGCCCCTGGAAATGGGTATGGGCTCCGAGATCTGACCATTGATCCAAATGGAGAGAATAGAGAAGGTGGACTTTGCGTGGAAAAACAGGACTGAAGCCCAAGCGAGAGAGAAGGTAGAAGAGGAAGGGCCACTCAAGTGTCAAAGGCTTTGGTAGCATCCAGCAGGGCAGCCACTCCTGGAAGGGCGGGATTAATCTAGTGGAGAACAGCGAATATGATTCGGAGATTGTGCGACGTAGCACGACCAGGGATGAAACGGGACTAGTCCGGGCGAGCTATCAAGGGCATGTGAGGAAGGAGGCGGGAGGCCAGCAGCTTGGCAAAAATCTTAATATCACTGTTGATGAGAAATAACGGGTGGTAGGAGTCGAGGAGCTCTGGGATTTGTCTAGTATCAGGAGCAATATGAGCAGGGCCTTGCAAAGTGACAGAGGGAAGTGGCCGCACTCGAAGGAGTCATTATACATGGCGGCAAGGTGGGACCAGCAGCCTAAAGATCCCGTAACGCATGTATCGTCGCGCACTGCCGGTTGTGGGTGCCGCCACGCGACAAGCAGAGAGTTGTCGGACAGTATGGAATGCAGGAGAGATGTAGTGCGCCTGTGCAGAGCACGGGGCCCAGAGCGATCGAGGGTAGCTGAGGGTGTAATGTTGAAATCATCCCCCCAGAGCAGCGCTGCAGGGCCCAGAGAAGAAGTATGTCACCACACTTGTGCAAAGAAGTCTGGGTTATCAGAATTGGGACCATATAACGCTGCCACGGTCAAGAGTTGGGCCAGGAAAGTCCCATGCAGGATGACGAAGCGCCCCTCAGGGTCCGTAATGACCCGGGATGTTTGCAAGGGGAGCCCTCTGCGTATGAGGATGGAAACCCTGCGAGAGTACCTGGAGTAAAAGGAGAAGTGAATTTCACCCCAATGTTTCGAGTGAAGCCTTGAGGCGGTAGCGGATAAGAGGTGGGTTTCCTGGAGGAAACAAATGTCAACCTTGTGGCGGATGAGGTGGGCATGTACTAGGCGGGCCTTCCGATGGTCATTGAGACCGTGGAAGTTCCCAGTCCAGAGCGTGGTGGCCGTCATATCACTATGCAATGAAGGTGAATGGCAGAGGAGGACAGGTGAGGAGCGGAAAGAGCGGAAACCAGATGTGATTGAGAAGGGATGTGCAGTGCTGAAGACAGTGTAGCAATTAACACGTTACAGAAAGCGTCATAGAACAAAACAAACAACAGGCCTCTGAGTGGAGGCAATGTACCCATTGAATCCAACACCACCCACACCAACCCCCCCAATCAGGTTTAGAAACCATCCACACACACCCAGGAAAACCCCAACATGGAAGGGGAAGATTAAAGTCAAAGATAGAAGGAATTATCACTAGGACAGCGGATGATCGCTGACAGTGAGTGAAGACATTAGAGGCCAATAGGGCTCCACAAATACCAGGGGCGCAACAAGATAACAGTTGGCCCAAATCAGGAGTCAATAGTTACTGTGTGAAGGAAGAGGAGAGTCTAGTACTGGCGTAGTATTGGCAGCGGGAGCCTCTACAAAGAGTGATACTTGGGATATCTGCTTCATGAGTTGGGATATTTCACCTGGAGCAATAACTTCAAGTTTAATTTCGCAACTCTGAATAGCTAGGCTCTCTGGGCCTGGAATCATCAGGTCCACAAACTCTGTGCCTGATAAATCCAGGATTCTAGGATGCTGCTGCAGGGACAGAAGCCTGTCCAAAACCCATCTCCACCCCAACCCTCAGGCCCTACCACAAACCTAAACCCCTCCCTCCCATCACCATCTTGCCAACACTTTCCTCTTGCTTAAAGCAGGCATAAAAAGTCTGCGCTTTTTGCCTGAATCTGGAACAATTCTGTAGTAAAGGGGCCTGAGAAGTTATTCACCAGTCTGAGGGCAAACTTTTAATCGCCGTAATTTGGAGCAGGGATATCCCCTAAATCACCATATTAAATTAATGGGTAATTCCAATAATTAGGCCAAGATGCCTCATAGAAATATGTGGAAGAAAAGTTCAGTCCTGGAAACAATGATAACACTGATATCTGATGTTTAGATGTAAACAATGATGGAAAAACCTGTATTTTTGCAGGGTGTCACTAAATGTGCACATAATGTTCCATCATTTATTGTTTTTTAAACAGCTATTGATGGCTGCCGAATGAACCTGTTTCGTCTACACTTGCATTCTGATACCTGCGGTTCCTATATTTATAAGGGAAATGGCCTTTACATTGTGGGCTAAGCCACTCGTGCCGATTCCACGCAAGTGGAGAAATGCTTGCCTGAACCACACATTTGTGTGGTTAAGGCAGTAGGCAGTTTAGATGTACAGATGGGTGGGTAGAGGAACTTGAAGGATCAGGAGAGGAAGCTCCAGGATACTGTCTGGTAAGTGGGACTAGGGCTGGGTTTTGTGGGATGGTATTTTGTAGGGCTGGGGGCCAGTTTTAGGGCTCGTGGTGTCAGGGTAGTTTTTAGGGCTGGGGGCCAGATTTTAGAACTCAGGGCATGCGTGGTAAAGGAATGCGTGGTTAAGATGCATTCGTCGTGGAGGTACGTTTGGAATAGTAATGCGTGCTTATATCATACAACCCATTTATAATGTGAAAAAAGAACGAAAAGTACCAGAATTAATTTTTTTTTTTAAAAAGGCTATGATTTCTCACTCTTGTCAAGTTGCAACTTAAGAGTTCTGCCAATTTTGGAAGAGAAATCACTTGTGATCCAGATTGGGAAAAGTGACATATTTGGATTAAAGTTCAAATGTTAGCGGATCCATGTGTTGTCCTGACCGCTGCTCTTTTTCCTAATCACGAAAACAATTAAAAAACATAAATTTTGATTGCTAAATAGAGTAGAATCACATAGTTTATGAATCTGTGAGGTGACCATGGTTCGGGATAGACTTTTCCCATGAAGAGAAGGGTCAGAGGGTCAGTACTGATTTGCATTAGGTTGGCCTCTGGGGCTGATTTAGAGTTTAGAATAAACGTACTCTCTTGCAACGACGACAGAATGCCAAACTCAAAGACCATCTGCCCGATTTTGAGTTGGGCGAATTGTAAGTTTTATGCCGATAGAGTAAGAGCTACTTTGTCAGTGTAAAACTTAATTCGATGGCCCAGCGGAGTAGGTGCCATCTGATGTAAACCATCTGACCGCTTGTCATATTTAAAGTGGTTGACCAGATGTCTTTTTTAAAAAAAAATGTTTTAACTGCCCCTAAGTGCCAGGTATGTCCTGGTGGTGAAGGACAAGAAAAAAAAATCCCCACACCATGGGAGGAAGCTAGTTTGGAGGTCATTAGTTTTTGTTTTGAAAAATAAAAAATTTGGAAAAGTTTGATGACAAGTGTCATGTTTGATAAAGCGATCCAGCAAACTTTCCCTACATTGACAGGAACCACCATGATAGTGATTCCTGCCAGTGATAGAGATGTCTACCAGGTTGGCGGACACCTCTAAATTAGCAGGCGGAGTAAAGGCAGCAAAGCCCTCCAACACCCTGGCTTCCTTTAATCTATGTCCTAAATCTGGTCCTCTATCTAGAGTGGCAGAGTGGACAAAAAGAAAGGTTTGAAATGCTACCCAAGAGATTGCCAGTGGCTAGACTATTAGGAAGCCTTCGTCCCATCACCTCTTGATTGCCAGTAATATGCCTGGAAATCTTAGACTGGCATAGCTTTCCAAGCGTACTACTAACAATGTTCGTGATTTTAAAAAGTAGTACATTTGCATCCATTCAAAGAGTAGTTTTGTGTGTGCTGATTTGCTACTTTTTTTGGTAAACCCTTTGCTAAGGGTATATTTACAAAGAAATGGTGCAGCAAGAAAACGTTGTTGCACTGTGTCACCTGAAGAGAGCAGAACTGTGCCATATCTTCAGAGAAATGGTGCAGTTCTGCCCTCTCCACACGCTGGCACACTTTGGGCTGCCTTTTGCCAATGCAGGTACCCTTGCACCATAGTGCAAGGCTGCCTGCATTATGGTCGGGATAGTTTGTATTAGAAAGGGTATCTTACTCCACAAAAACTCTCCTTGAGGCTTTATTATCTTTCTGTCTGTGCGCTGCAGAGCAGCTGAAATGTTCTCTATTCGAGGCATAGCAATGACTGATGATGATAATGACGGCCTATTGTCTGAATTTGTATTAGAGGTTGAAGTTCATGGAAAGCCTATTTCCTTTTTTGGTGGACACCTGCACCACAACAAACAAATGTGATGACTGTTGTTGCTTTTGCAGACCTGCCAGATAAACCGTTACTGACACCCGCCAACATCTACATCGGCGATTATGACTCACTGGGCATCTCAAATCCCTTGGACTGTTTCACACAAAACATTCAGCCACTCTCACTTCATTGATATGAATGTTCATGTGGTGCAGACCACTACAGGAAGTGGGTGTCTGTTACGTTTCAGTTCAGCACTGAAAATGGGCCTGCTTCATGTGCTATGCCAGATCACCGTGCAAGCCACTGAGATGTAAGAAAGGGTGGTTACGCAATTGTTTACTGAAATCTTCCAAGAAACCTGTATACTTCGCAGATTAGGCAGATTCACCAGCACATTGATGATTTGGTGATGCGAATTGCTCAGCATTTTTGTGGATTACCTGTCAACATACAAAAACAGGTTTAGGTTTGAACTTTATAATTTGTTAAAACACAGCACTGTTGAACCTGTTACTGGCCCTGTGCGGTGGATGTCCCCTTTCATCCCTATGGCCTAATGTCATGCATGGGATGAAACTCGAATCTATGTAAATATACACCATGCAACCTGCAGTTCAAAAAGAGACCGCCTGCACCTCACATCCAAGATATGATACACCAACTCATGGTGCAAGATTATTTTCAAACCTCTACTTGAATGAACAATACCATCAGCTGCAATTGAAGGAAAGCTTAGGGTAGATCACCACGTTTGCCACCTGCCTTAACCTATACAGGTATAAGTTCCCTCTCTTTGGAGCGTCTTCATCAGCCAAAGTATTCCAAGAGGACTTACACATTCAAAGAATCCCCAACTGTCTAAATTACAGTGACAAGATTCTTGTATTCAGAGGGGCCAATTCACAAACTGCATTATACAGTATGTTTAGCAGTTCTTCAATAGTATCACAGAAGTAACAAAATGCTATTTACAAACCTACAAGCGTAAATCTCCACCTCCCCATCTCTTACCATTTATATGGAGAGATCTTCACACATGTAAGTATACTACTTAGTAGTAAATGTGGGAGGAAACAAGGGGAGTGACCGGAAAAGGGCATACTTAATACTAAATGAGAAGTGTCTGGGAAGGAGTAAGAAGGGGGTACAAATGCACCCACCAACAAAAGAGTATGCCCATTGCTATTCACAAATGTAACTTCTAAAATTACTAGAGCCAAAAAAAAGACCAAACACATTAGTCAATTACTCAAGCCCACAGAACTGGAGTAAGTCCAACACCCCTCATGGCCTGCAACACCATCGTCTGATGAAAACTGAGCTACCATAAACAAACTTGTGTGCTGTGACAAATGGGGCCAAAGGCAGACAGGGATACACATACAGGGTCCTCTATAGGTTCAGGAGTTTTCAGATCCATGCCAAATATTTAGGTTATCTGTAGTGGTATAGCAAGAATACCGCGTGTCCTTGCGCAAGCAACGAATTTGGTCAACCCATCACCTGGTCTGGCAATAAAAAACAGCCACTAATTGGGGGGAAATTGGCCCCTCACCCTCATGGACCCTGTGCCACTGCACCTGCTGCAGCATGGATAGATGCGCCTCTGAATAGTCCTGTAGGACCATACATACAACACATCCACATAGGAATTATTTTGCAGTGCAGTGATTACTGTAATATCTCACACAAATTGAGTCCACCTGGACCTACATAACACACCACATACATTCTTGCAACCCCTTTCTAAGGTCTGGTTCATCGACTTGAGAGTGGGAACTGAAATTGGAGTATAAACCTGAAGGCATCTGGGAGTCTGCGGAACCCTCATGGGCCTTTGCGTGTAGGACAAGTGTTGCTAACATTTTTTCATCTAAGCTCGACTCCAGACAGTGCTAGAACCTTCTGCTCCTCTTGTAAGACCAACATTATAACCGCCCAGCCCATCTCTGCTGTAAATACAGGACGTTTTTTACTAAAGTATGGTTCAGGCTGGATTTTGTCTTTTATTAAATATTACTGTCTTACTGTACTTGAAGAGTCAAGTGTACAAAATGAGTCCTGCCTTGCCGTCTGCTAGCCATCTGCAGAACAACAGTGCACAAAATCTGACAGACCCAACAATAGACCAGGGGTTAACAAGAGTACTGACCAAGAACACTGCCCTGCGGCCACTAGCTAGCCTAGGAAATGGCATCATAATAACCACATTCCAAAGTCACTGCAGGAAGAGTCAGGGCAAAGTCCATGTTTTTGAAGATTTGTGTATTCATGTCAATTTCAGGTAGTTTAAAGATCACCATTAGCATCCAGGATATTATTAACTAATAAGGGAGAGTTATTTAAGGCTCAGGGAGGCTTGACCTGTCTACATTTTCCCAACAGCTCACTTACATTTTAATCTCTGCCTCTCTCTTCAATGACGATGGTGAACAATACTGTGATATTTTACCTGGTACTGACTCCAGAGCCTCAAGGCGCTGATATCACGTTACCCCAAGTTAGTGAGTTAAAGAGCATATGACAAACTTAAGAGTATAACCTGCAGGCATCGCTTAGTGAGTTAATACATATACTGCTGACGTGTTTGCGTGACCTACAGACTAAACGTTCGTCGGTAACTTTCAGTACTTAAGTTTAATTCCCAAAGGGCTCGAGTCCGCCTTTCATTTTTCCAAGGTAAAGGCTGACTTGTGTAATACCACTTATCTACAGTCCCCTAAATTCGTCAGGCTGAACTGTTGGACATCATCTAAAAATAATCATTATTGCATGCACAAGAAGGCCTGCGATTGTTGAATATACTTGAATTTAATAATTTAATTTTAATGTAAACACAATAAAGCCCTTCGCCAGAAGTAAAATGGTGACTGCGGCGCATTGAATCATAAGAGGCAAACTAAAGATCACTGGGACGGATTTGACAGCTTTCCATCAAATCCGCCCCCCCCCCCCCCCCCACCACACACCACACACACACACACACACACAACTGCCCCAATTG
The DNA here is from genome assembly GCF_964261635.1 of Lissotriton helveticus. Taxonomy (NCBI): domain Eukaryota; kingdom Metazoa; phylum Chordata; class Amphibia; order Caudata; family Salamandridae; genus Lissotriton; species Lissotriton helveticus. The sequence goes on along the minus strand of NC_136057.1, from coordinate 371,538,287 downwards.
GGAGGCGACCGTCCGAAAAGCTGACATGTTCTTACACTGACGGTCCCTCCCATTGTATGGAGGCGAGTGTAGAAAAGAGGTGTTCCCTCATTCACCTACTTGTAGAGGGGGAGGGTAGTGGTAGGGGAAGCGAAAAGGAATAGTACTTGAAAACTACATATACGAACAATTGTTGTGGAGAGGTCAAGGTAATATGCAATGTCCCAGCATAAAATTATGCCGGCAGGTACTTAAAGTAGGCCCCCGAGGCACAGGAGAGCCTTCAAGGGGCCAACACTTCATGGGCCCCAATTCAGCCCAAGGCCAATGTATATCTGAGAGAGATGGGAGAGTCAGTGGCCCCTCATCACATTCGGGGCGTCAATTTTCTTTGTCACCGATGCCCCACCGTTCCTGCAGAATTTGGTGAGGTCCCCTTATGACTCCCATACCTCATAGATGTGCATAGACTTCAGGTTGTATGGTGTGGGCCCTAAGGGTGGTGGGCGGGGCGTGCACCACAGGGACTCCAGTGCGTGACACGCCTCGGCTAATATTTTGCTAATTTTTTTTTTTTTTCCTGGTAAATAGATAGATATTTGTACTCGAGGGCTGGTATGAATTTCCATTTAAATATGAGAAGTTAGGGTAATATCAGAACGTTTTTAGTCAAGGTCTTGATCCACACGACCCGCAACTTAACTGTAGATTGGTAAAGTTTTTACTATTATATGAAAAATTGATTTGAACTAGCATTTTAAATGGTCCTTTACTAAAGAGATGAAACTTTTGATACATGGATCAATTATTGTTTTACACAATTGGAACTAGTTTCTACAGCGGACAATCAGTAAGTCTAATAGGTATATACTCTGGTGCTAACACTGTCTTGATACGATATCATCAAAAGCTGCACATTTTATTAATGGTAATTAATGGGTTTGATATGTACAGTATATGTTATGGTTTTAATTAACTTAACCAATAAATATACATTTAGTCGAGGTTAACGCCTAGCTGTTAAAAACTGCAGGGCTATATCAGAATAAATTTGAGCACGCAGGACCACAGATTCAGCACAAAAAACTCTACGAAGTGCAAGTGACATACTTGGCGCTGGTGCAACAGGAATATAAAGGAACAGAGGACCAAATTATACCGCAGGGTTGACTACATTATGCAGCAAGATATGGCAAACGTGGCACATTGTGTGCCAGTAATATTTTTTGGGCATTTTAGCATACATGAATTCTGTCTGTGTGACCTCATTCGCAGCAGTTTAAAGCATGATTAAGTGTAAAAAGCCACAGCTACCAAACTGCCTACCTCCATTGGTTCGGAGTATTGTGCCGGTGCCACCTGTTGGCCAGCTTTGAGATGCCCATGAACTAGACACAATGTTTCTATGCATGGTGCTGTGCCTGCTAGACCATCGTGTCCGCAGCCTCCTCTGGGTGAAAGCAGCAGCCAGTAGTGTTACTGTTTCATCGTTGGCTCTTAATGTTGTCGGGCCTCAGTCCTTCCACTTCTTGCGTGGAATATCTCGGAGCACGGTTTGTTTGTACCAAGTACTGTGTTCTTTGCAGGGTAAGACTTTCAATAATCCACCTGGGATCAGACATCCAGTGATTTGCTGTCCATCAATTTGCACTGCCCCTAGTAAAGCATTGACAAGGTTCGAACCACGTTGTTTTGTTTTATGTTTACATTGATTTGAATAAAGCAGACCTAAGTGAGCGAGACAGACAGGAGAGAGAGAGAGAGAGAGAGAGGGGCGAAGGAGTTATGACCTGCATTCTAGGCACCAGGAGCTCTGGGAGGAAGGTGGTGGCCCCTGTCACTGACTTGCGCTCACCAACCTAATGGCAACAGCAGAAATCCAACTAAAATCCCTGCGCCTGCACTACCAACATACAGAATTCATTATTGTCGAAAATAACCAGTCAGGTAAATTCTCGTGCCCCAGCTCAGCCAGTCTTTCCTTCCCGTTATCTTACAGCGGAGGCTACCTGGGTCTGTTTGGGCTTGGCAGCTCCGGTGGTGCCCAAGGGCGCCTGTTGGTGTTGTGGTATGGTGATGGGGGCCCCACAGCTCTCGCAGGTCTTGTTTTGAAGGCCTTCCAGGCAAGTGCTCGGGTGTGCAGGTGCTCTACATTGTGTAGGGGACAGACACTACGCAGCCACTGTCCACTGTGCAGGTGTCCGGGCCGTCTAGGATCTGTTTGGGTGTGAATCGCAGTGGGCCCCCCACTATACAGGCGTCCCCACTGTGCAGGTTTCCTTCAGGGCAGGTGTCCCCCACTCTGCAGCAGACTTATCAACTGGAAATATTGCATTGCAAATACTTACGTTCAAAACTGAGTGCAGTGCCGCTCCAAGGACACCGCGTTCGTTTTTTTTTTTACTTTAGTACTTATAGCAGTGTCCTTGAAGCGGTCGCCGTGCTCCGTGTTAGTTTTTAAAAAAAATAAAGAAACCGAGCACGGTGTCCTTGATACGGCGCTGTGCTCAGTTTTAGAGTAAAAAAAAAAAAAAAAGAGCGTGGTGTGCCAGAAGCGGGCACCCGCCCGCGTTCACTATAAAAGTAAAAAAAAAAAAAAATTCAACAGAGCGCAGTATCCCTGAAGTGGATGCCTCGCTCAGTATTACGTTTAATTAAATAAATAAACTGAGCGTTGTCTCTCTAAAGCAGGCGCCGCACGCAGGATACAAACACCCCAAACAAATAGCAGCATCCATTGTCCCCATAAGTGCCCATTAACAAAATAGTACTCACCCCCTAGATGAAGCCGACCTTGTACGGGGCCAAGTAAAAGATGCAGTCGTCATGAGCGGTCAGAAATGGAGACGGGGCGGTAACAAGGAGGGACTAACAAGCCTCATTATCAATCAGAAGCCAGAATTTACTAAGGACGATGACACCAGCCAATGCAAAATCTGAGATAAGAGTAGGTGAGGCTTTTCACAGCATACTCAACTACTGCATGCCTCGCAGAGCATGCACACTGCTGCTAGGCTCAACCTAAAAATCTGAAGGACCTATTGGTCTGAAGTAAAAGAACTGCAGCTAGAAGGCAATATTGAATCCTGTTTTAACAGTTCATTGGATGGAAAACTAAAGCGGTTTGACGGCGGCACAAGTGGAATAGAAAGAAGATGACTGCTGCTTCTGTCTTTTTCCATGACCTTGTCTACAGCATGTGCTTTGGATGCCACAAAAACTATACATAGTCACATGGTTACAAGACTTGTAACTTGAGATGTAAAAATGGGAAGCCCGAGGAAACAAAACAGGCTACCAGGGGTATCTATAGAAATTGAATAGTTTTGGTACAAGGCTGAGACCCAAAGCATTGTAAAGGTTGACTTGACCAACTGAAAAGAGAACATTGACAAACTGGTTAAGTATAGTCAAAGTTCTCAAATGCGACTCTGATCCAAGTATTTTAATTCACTAACACTGTTTATCTCAACTGCCTGGCACTGTTGTCCATGAAGCACAACAACACATTGCTTTCCTCTGCTTGCGGGGACCTTCCTTGAAAAGCATCATGAACATTGCACTTCTCCACAAAAATCTTATTTATGCTCTTGCTGCCCTTTCAGGCAGCTTTTTTTGGTAATGTAGAGTTGAAAAAGGTGCATACTATTGGATATGTAATAGGACTTCTTGTTCATGACAATCTGTCCTCTTTTAATATCCACCTTGAATTGATCAGTAGCAAATTAGTTATTTAGGACCTACTGTAAGCATGTTGCCACTATAATGTGCTCTTTAAGGAGTAGTTGTATTAAATTGGTTACATCGCATCTACCAAGGGCAATCGATTATAGTTACTCAGAGATCCAAGGAAAACTTTCAACACCAGGATACGTGGATTCTAGACTATTGTTTTTCAACTGTTAAATTGCTATAATTTCTTAATATGCACCTTGAGAAATGGTTTGCAGAGTGTAAGGTATGCACTTGTCTCCCGCTGGGCCAGTATATGAGTGCAGTCAGTGTCGACCATGAGTAGGTGTTACAAAACAGCTGTTTCTTTATAAGGACCACTACCTACTGCTACATAGAGGCATTGTGTTATTCACAAAAGTGTACTCCCTTCTGGCCAACAGCACTGACATTGATGGTTGTGCATCTCGGCTAGCTCAAAATACCGAAGTTTGCATGAGTTTTTTTAATAGGTTATAGTACAAAGATGCACAACAATTCAGGGCATATCCGGTATAGGTACTTTACAATCACCATTAAGCATTTGACTATATAGGGATATTGACTTTTGAAATGAGCTAATGAAGCATAGCAACAGTTTGTCGCGTACACTTGTGTTTCTGTCTTTTCTCAAGGCTTTGCAGTTACAACAAATGTACATCAAGTTCAGCTACACACCAGCAGACTGTTGCAGTTTCTGCAGGCTCCTATTGTGTTGCACAAAATGAATCTGGAAACAAGATGGATTCCACATTGGCAAAAATACTACCGGTCACTTAAAGCTTTTCCCAAAACTGTCTGGAGTTATTCTGAAGGATAGACAGGGTTAATGAGGAGTGTATCCTGAGGAACTGAATACAATGAGACTAAGAAACTGGATCGCTTAATGCTATAAAACACTGCTGCAGCACTGGAAAATATATCATAGGCAATTGAGAGACATGTCTACTTCTAAGATCGTAGTCGGTGTTTCACTTTAATATTGTATTACAGTAGATATGTTAAGTCACAGTGCCTGCAGACCATGTGAAAGGTGTAAACACGGAGCATACAAATATGTAGCAAATAACTAGATTTTCATCTCTGTCGTCAATGCTGCTTAACCAAAAATGTTTCCAAAGATATTTCAGAATTATAGGCCCGCTTGAAATTATTATATTGGCTCATTACTTTTGAAAGAAAAAAACAGAGAAATGCTGCAGTTTTTAATTGCTCTCAATTTCCCTAACAATATATTTTTTCAGGTGGCAGGATTTTGCATGGAGAATTTGTTTTGTAGCAGCTTGTGATGAATAATGGGTAACAAGTTTTCCACTTTTAACTAAAAGTTCCGAGTTAAAGTATAAATATTAGTGAGCTGACTCTTATTTACAGTTAATTTCAACAAATAATAATTATGAAGCATTTGTACCATTCAATTTATGTACATTGTGCAATTAAAGCTAAGACACCTGTATTTGTGGTCAGTATATTGATAAGTTCACCGACAGACCGGTTCTTCTTCTCAGACACTAAAGTTTGATTAGTGAGGGATGAAGCAAACTTGCACTCTAGCAAACTTGCATTCTATCTCTAAATTGAACTCCCCATCAGAATTGAAATAACTAGGAGCAAGATAATATGGAAACTATTCTCGTACCATATTAATATGTTCTTCTACCAAGATCTTAAGACGGACACTGTCAGAATGTAAACTTCTGAAATCACAGGTGGCCATATAGAAATTTGATATCCGCTAAGAGATTTTGCGAATGCAGTTCACTGTGCTTAAGTAAAGAACCATAATGTGCGGGACCTCCTGGTCATTATTTTTCCCAGGAATGTTACCTCAACTAGAGACGGTATTACTTCAAAACAGTTTGTCTCACCTTTCCTTTTCTTGGAAAATTCTCAAAACAGCACTCTAAATTGAGTATTCGAAAGAACTAAATGATTGTTCTTAAAGCACCCGTGTAGAGGAAATCATAGCTGTTTTGGAAACTGTCAGATTCGAGGTCATGTGTAAATGACTTTGAATTTAACGCATTTTAAAATGTGTTTGAAGTATCTTATCTTACCGTTTTTTGTGGTGTTTTGGTTTCTCTCCAGATTGGTCAAGTTAAACAAGAACTTTCACGAAAGGATACAGAACTGCTGGCATTGCAGACAAAGCTTGAGACCCTCACTAACCAGTTCTCAGACAGCAAGCAGCATATTGAGGTGTTGAAGGAATCCCTCACAGCCAAAGAACAGAGAGCTGCCATTCTGCAGACTGAGGTAAGGAAAAACTGATGTTATTTTCCTTTCAAGTTACATTTTTATAGCCATTGAGAGGATTGCTTGGATTCCTCGTTTATTATGTTATTCTCTCTAGAAGGGTTAGACCACTTTCTGGGTTGTATATGTAGTTTTTGTTTGCGTCCTATTAAGTTAAAAATGGCTATCAGGTTCATCATAATTGTGGATATCACAGTGTACTATTAACAAATTCCACCTACACGAAATGTGACGTAACCCCCGTTAACAATAAAACTGTTATTTGCTTCTTGTAAGTAGTAGCCTGAACCAGCGCATGCACTGCTCTGCGAGACATTTAGTTAGCGGGCTTTAAAAAGCCTACCACATCTTTTTGGGTGGCATAGAGCGTGCGGTTACGCGCACAATGACGAGCAGAGGTGCCCCCTGGCTTTCCTCTCTCGTCATGGTGCGCGCACATCGCACACCACTTGTCAGACGTGGCACTGCAGCTGATTTCTTTTTTGCTGTCTCGCGTGTGTTACAGCGCCTCCTTTGAATGCACCTTTATGTAGGTATTTGCAGCACTGTACCTTTCGATGCAGCCATATCTAAGCAGTTGATTTTTATTACGATTATGAAAACATTATATTATGTTATAATTTGTAAATACTTCAAAATTGCAAATGGTTTTAAAATTAAGCTTCTTGGCGATTTCACAAGCAGAACAGAAGCGGCATCACGGTGCGCACTCCCTGCTCCTCCCACCCTCCTCCCCTCCTTCATGCTGTATATACCAGGGGACTGCCCAGCTGAGCTCTTGAATCTTGCTAGACTATGCATGGACTTATAATATGTCCAGGCAGACTTTTTATTGGCTTTCTTTAAAATAAGTAGTGCTATCTAACAAGGTTTAGGACCGGTTCTGCAGAAGATGCAGGCCCTCCAGCACCCGTAGCACAATCCCTTGCTTTACCTGGGGGGCCTGGTGTGCCCACTCTTGATGCACATGTAAAACATGTCTGTTTAGTTGGACAACATGTTATTTACGAGAAGTTGTTGAACGGACTGCAGTAGTCTGCCACCCCCTGGGAGGCTGCTTAGCAAATGTTAAGAGCACTGCGGTGTAGGACAGTGCCAGTCCCTCCTACGAATGCACCTTTATGTTGGTATTTGCAGCACTGTACCTTTCGATGCGGCCATATTTAAGCAGTTGATTTTTATTGCGATTATGAAAACATTGTATTATAATATTATAATTTGTAAATACATCAGAATTGCAAATGGTTTTAAAATTAAGCTTCATGGCGATTTCAAAGTGAAAGATGAAGCAGAAGGAATGATTTTATCAGTTATGTATTTTAAAATGTTTTTGCATCTTCTTCGTTAGGATATCGCATTAGAGCTATGTGTGCACTTTTTAATATCAGAAATTGAACTGCTTGACATCCAGTCCTTCTTCGATGTCAAAGGTTCCAACGCAACTGGGCAGTAAAAACTCTTCAGCCATGTTAACAGCCAGACTTAGAGCCAGAGGCCACCCTCTGGAAACGGTTCGCTCTCTTATTTGGCGCTGTTCTTCAACTTCCCAGGCCTTCAGTTGACGTCACACCTCACAGCATGGGGTTTAAATGCCTCTTGAGTGCAGAGCCATGGCTGTTCCACTAGGACTACTCTGGGTCTCTGCACTGAAATCAGAGCATGCGGGAAACTTGCCGACCTTCACCTGCCACCAAACTCCGCAATGGCCTAGGGTCTTGGGCTGCCCAAGAAGCGACCTCCAGTCACCTGCAGAACAAGAGTTGCACGAATATCAACAAATATACCAGCTGCCTCCAGCAATGAGCTATTGGATGTTTTGTACCAGGTTTATGGTCCTCCCAGTCAGTCAATCAATCAATCATAGCATTTATAAAGCGCACTACATACCCGTGAGGGTCTCAAGGCGCTAGGGGATATGCTGCCAATGTTCGAAGAGCCAGGTCTTGAGAAGTCTCATGAAGGTTAGGAGGTCTTCGGTCTGCCACAGGCGGATGGGAAGGGTGTTCCATGTCTTGGCGGCGAGGTGTTAGAATGATCTGCCGCCGGCGGTCACTCTTCGGATGCGGGGGACGGTGGCGAGGGTGCAGTATGCGAAGCAGAGCTGGCAGGTGGAGGTGTAGAGGCTAAGTTGGTGGTTGAGTTACGCTGGTCTGGTGATGTGGAGTGCCTTGTGTGCGTGGGTGAGGAGTTTGAAGGTTATCCTCTTGTTGATGGGGAGCCAATGCAGGTTTTTCAAGTGGGGTGTGATGTGGCTGCAGCGAGGGATGTCGAGGATCACGAGTGCGGATGAATTATGGATGCGTTGGAGCTGTTTCAGGAGTTTGGCCGGGGCTCCTGCATAGAGTGCTTACCCAGCCATATTTTGCAGCAGCCTATAGCCCATATTACCAGGTATGTAACTCCTCTTTACTTAAACATAGATGCCAACATTTGATGAAAGTTTAATGTTCGAGGCATGTGGGCTGCTGAATTCATATCTTAGCATAGATCGCCGCCTAGTGTTGGGTCCAGATGTTTGCACCTTGTTGTCTTGGAAGAATCTTCGAAGTATCAAGAGATAGGTGACTCCTCCCCTGGACTACAGTGCGCATGGGCATCTTCTCCATCTTCAGATTGTTTTTCTCCGCCATTGGATTCGGATGCACTTCGACAACTCCAACTTCGGGACCGAAGTTTTGCAAAATTCAAAGGCCGAAAACTTCAACTTTCGACGGTATTGTTTCCGCTCGGTATCCCTCGACACGACAACTCTTTCCATCTACATCTGGTCGTCGATGCGGGCTGTTGGGCCTTTTCGACGCCATGTGGACCTCCTGCCGATGGAAAGGACCCCGTTCAAAAGATGCCCACAATGTCGATCCAAGTTTCCACATAGGCACCTGTTGCATACTGTATGCTTGTCGCTATCTCTGGAGCTCAACTAACAAAACTGCCCAGCTTGTGCTCAGTTCTGGTCGAAGAAGACTATCCGGAACCGAAGAGCTTCCCGACTAGAGATGCAGCGGCAGGCACCAGAACCAGAAAACATTTTCAAGGACGAACATGAACTTCATGAGGCAGAGGACTCCGACTTAGAGCTAGTCACCGTAAAAGACCAGTCGGACTCCGATGACGAGATCCAACCGGGGCAAACCGTCAGTACCAAAGCCCCTTTCCTGCCTCCACCTCCATCCAAGGCTCTGGTCAAAGCATCGCCCAAGAGCCTTAGCCGAGACCGAAACATAGCTTCAGAAGCCCCGCCTTCCGACTCGGCTACGAAGACTACACCTAAGCCTTCAGGTACACTGGTACCAAGTAAAACACTTCCCAAAAATATTGTCGATTCAAAAAAGGCCACAGTGCCGAGAATGGGCTCCGACACCAAAAAAGTTGTCGACCCGAAGAAGGGCATCAACACGAAAAAGTCCACCGACCCGAAAACAGTTGTCGATCCGACGAAGACTGTCGACCCGAAAAAGGTCATCGATCGGAAAAGGAGCACCTACCCGAAAAAGGTAATCGACCCGAAAAAGGGTATCGACCCTAAGAAAAGCCTCTAACCGAAGAATACCGCTGAGCCGAAAAAGGCAGTCGACACGAAAAAGGCACTCGACTCGAAAAAAAGTCGTTGAACCGAAAAGGCACATCGAGCCTAAAAAGACAGTAGGGCCGAAAAAGACCGTCGAGTCGAACAAGAACGTCGACCCGAAATCAGCTGTCCAGCCGACAAGACGTCGAGCCAGATACAGCTCCACGGAAGCATAAAGACAAGAAAGCGACCGATCCAAAAATCTCGGCGCCAAAGCCACGGACAGTGGAAGAACTTTTTCATCCTGATCCAGTGAGCCCAGAACAAAATAGACTGTATATAGAACCTGAAACAGGACCTATAGCAGTTTACAGTAAAAACAAGAGAAGACTGGACACTGAAGCTCCTTCTCCTGTTCCTCCTAAAAAGAAAGACTTTGTGACATCCCCTTCAAGACCTTTTACACCTCCTCCTTTCACTCCAGACATGCCTTATGTTCCATATTCTCCTACACCTCCACATTATGATGAGGAAGAAGACATGGGTGAAGATCCTCAACAGGATTTTATAGACCCTGACGATCAAGGAAATGGGACGATCAAAACGACCCTGATGACCCATATGATACACAACCCATTCCCGACCCCTCCACACGGTATGTAACGTTTACAACGCAACTTTTACAACGCACTACCATTACAACGAAACTTTTACAACGCAAAAACTATTACAACGCATACATTTACAACGCATGTTTTTACAACGCAGATACTTTTACAACGCATACCATTACAACGTAAGTATTGGTAAGTATATAATTATATTTAAAATGTTATATGTTTGGTTTTTGGGTAAAGGGGTATTTTTAGGGTTCAGGGTCAGTTTTGGGTTTTTGGGTAAAGGGGTATTTTTAGGGTTCAGGGTCAGTTTTGGGTTTTTGGGTAAAGGGGAATTTTTAGGGTTCAGGGTCAGTTTTGGGTTTTTGAGTAAAGGGGAATTTTTAGGGTTCAGGGTCAGTTTTGGGTTTTTGGGTAAAGGGGTATTTTTAGGGTTCAGGGTCAGTTTTGGGTTTTTGGGTAAAGGGGTATTTTTAGGGTTCAGGGTCAGTTTTGGGTTTTTGGGTAAAGGGGTATTTTTAGGGTTCAGGGTCAGTTTTGGGTAAAGTGGTATTTTTAGGGTTCAGGGTCAGTTTTGGGTTTTTGGGTAAAAGGGTATTTTTAGGGTTCAGGGTCAGTTTTGGGTTTTTGGGTAAAGGGTTATTTTTAGGGTTCAGGGTCAGTTTTGGGTTTTGGGGTAAAGGGGTATTTTTAGGGTTCAGGGTCAGTTTTGGGTTTTTGGGTAAAGGGGTATTTTTAGGGTTCAGGGTCAGTTTTGGGTTTTTGGGTAAAAGGGTATTTTTAGGGTTCAGGGTCAGTTTTGGGTTTTTGGGTAAAGGGGTATTTTTAGGATTCAGGGTCAGTTTTGGGTTTTTGGGTAAAGGGGTATTTTTAGGGTTCAGGGTCAGTTTTGGGTTTTTGGGTAAAGGGGTATTTTTAGGGTTCAGGGTCAGTTTTGGGTTTTTGGGTAAAAGGGTATTTTTAGGGTTCAGGGTCAGTTTTGGGTTTTTGGGTAAAAGGGTATTTTTAGGGTTCAGGGTCAGTTTTGGGTTTTTGGGGTACAGGGGTACAGGGTAAAAAAAAAAATTAAAATAAATTAATTAAATTAAATTATATTAATTTTACTTATATTATATTAAAAAATTATTATATACTTACCAATACTTACGTTGTAATGGTATACATTGTAAAAGTATATGCGTTGTAAAAAATTGCGTTGTAAATGTATGCGTTGTAATAGTTTTTGCGTTGTAAAAATTTCGTTGTAAAGGTAGGCGTTGTAAAAGTATGCGTTATAACGTCATACATCCCCCTCCACACACCCCACAAAGCCATCTCCTACTGATGACACTGTCGCTTTTAACCAGCTAGTAGACAGGGCAGCTCAGTATCATGGCGTAGACATGCACACTGACCCTATAGATGAGGATTTCCTATTTAACACCTTCCAACATCAGGGAAGACTGTACGTACACTACCTATTTTAAAGGGAGTACTAAAGCATGCATCAGACATCTTTAAAGACCCCGCTAGAGTGCACATACTCAATCCTAGGATTGAAAAGAAATGTAAACCAGCCCCTACAGACCCCTCCTATATCAGGGCTCAGCTACCACTTGACTCTTTAGTTGTTTCTAATGCAAGGAAAAGAGCGAATTCGCAAACAGGTGATGCCCCCCCTCTAGACAAGGAGTCAAAGATTTTAGAAGCCTCAGGCAAAAGAGTAGCTTCTCAAGCGGCTAATACATGGAGAATTGTCAATACACAAGCTCTCCTAGCACGCTATGCCAGAGCACACTATGATGAACTGGAAGGGTTATTACAACACCTACCAGAACCCTATAAAGCAAAAGCAAATGCATTAATACAGGAAGGGAAGTTCATCACCAATGCATCCATTAAATGCGCCCTTTATGTAGCGGATACATCCGCTAGATCTGTCAACACTAGCGAGTTACTATGCCAGCATGCCTGGCTCCGCATTTCTGGATTTAAAAATCAAGTGCAGTGTACCATACTTAATCAACCCATTAATCAGGATTTCTTGTTTGGACCTACAGTGGATACCATCTTAGAAAAGATGAAAAAAGATACTGACACCGCTAAGTCCATGGGTGCACTTCAATTTCAGCAGTCTCGAAGCTCCTTTCGTCGCTCCTCTTTCCGAGGCTCAGGCAGAGGCAACACATCCCTGGCCTCTTCGTCCTTTAAAAGTACTACACAAAGCACCTTTAATAGAGGCTCCAATAGAGGAGATTATAGAGGGAACAATAACAAGGGCAGAGGACGTGGTGGTAACAACACCAGAGCCTCCACCAAACAGTGACTTGTTCACACTCCTTCCAGACCATTTAACACCAGTCAGAGGGTGAAAACACAATTCCTACCAGTCTGGAACGCCATCACTACAGACAGGTGGGTGAGACAAATTATCCAGTATGGTTACTGCCTGGAACTTATTTCTACTCCACCCAACATACCGCCCAAACACCGTCCAATGTCCAAAGAACACATCACGCTGTTACAACAAGAGGTACTCTCCATGCTACAAAAAGGTGCCATAGAGCCAGTCCCATTTCAACATCAAGGGACAGGAGTATATTCTCTATACTTCCTCATCCCCAAAAAAGACAGATCACTCAGACCAATATTGGACCTAAGACCTCTGAACCAATACATACTATCAGAGCATTTACATATGATCACTTTACAACAAGTGCTCCCACTGCTCCAGCAAGGCGACTTCCTTGCTACATTAGACCTCAAGGATGCATATTTTCACATCCCTATACATCCAGCTCACAGGAGATACCTCAGGTTCACAATCGAAGGTTAACACTACCAATTCAAAGTTCTCCCCTTCAGGGTAACTACAGCACCAAGGGTGTTTACAAAATGCCTAGCAGTAGTAGCAGCACACCTCAGAAGACGACACATCCATGTGTTCCCCTACCTAGACGATTGGCTTATAAAAGCCAACTCATACGCTCAGTGTGCCAGCCATACCTCACAGACAATCCAGCTACTGCACAGTCTAGGGTTTTCCATAAATTACCCAAAATCACATCTGCAACCCTCCCACATACAACAATATCTGGGAGCTACAGTAAATACCTCAGTGGGAAAGGCATATCCAAATCCAGCCAGGAAAGCCAGCATACGGTCTCTCATTCAAAAATTTCAAATACAACACTCTCTACCAGCTCGAATGTTCATGCAGCTTATAGGCATGATGGCTTCCTGCATATTCATCGTCCCTCATTCTCGCCTTCGCATGCGTCCCTTACAAGAATGCCCAGCACGGCAGTGGAACCAGGCTCAATGACAATTAAAAGACCTAGTGTTGGTAGACAGTCGCACTTACAACTCGCTGCAATGGTGGAACCCACAAAACCTTTCCAAGGGGCGACTGTTCCAAGAGCCAGTTCCACAAGTAGTTTTAACAGCGGACGCATCACTGACAGGTTGGGGAGCCCATCTCCTTCAATACACTGTCCAAGGTCTCTGGACAGTCAAACAGAAGACACTACGTATAAACCATTTAGAGTTACTAGCAGTATTTCTAGCAATGAAAGCCTTTCAGAAATACTTGTGCAACAAGGCTGTGTTAATCCGGACGGACAACATGACAGCAATGTACTACATCCAGAAACAGGGAGGGACACACTCTCTACAGCTGTCTCACCTAGCACAACGCTTATGGAAGTGGGCGATTCCACAAAACATTTATCTCCTGGCAGAACATCTCCCAGGAATAGACAATCAGATAGCAGATCTACTGAGCCAACACAGTCAACAAGTACACAAATGGGAGATTCACCCTCAAGTTCTTCAACCATTCTTTCAAAAGTGGGGACATCCAGACATAGATCTGTTTGCCACAAATGAAAACTCAAAATGCCCGTCCTTTGCCGCCAGGTTCCCACACCCGTTGTCACAAGGCAATGCGATATGGATAAACTGGTCAGGCAGGTTTGTGTACGCTTTTCCACCAACCCCACTGATTCCATTGGTGGCACGCAAATTAAGGCAACAGTCACTCACAATGATCCTAGTTGCTCCAACATGGGCAAGACAACCATGGTACATGACACTCCTGGAACTCTCTTTAGTCCCCCACCAAGGGCTGTGCCTTTCGCCACACTTGCTAACACACAACCATGGAGAAATCAGGCATCCAGATCCCAATCAGATGAACCCTAGCGATCTGGCTCCTGAGGTCTTAGAGTTCGGATATGTTAACTTGCCTCCCGACTGCATGAACATTATCAAGGAAGCAAGACGTCCCACTACCAGAGCATGCTACGCAGCTAAATGGAAAAGATTTGTAATCTATTGTAATAATAATCAAATCAATCCATTGGATGCCTCCATCCAAAACCTAATTTGTTACCTGCTACATCTTCAAAGATGTAACCTAGCATACTCATCAATTAGGCTACACCTTGCTGCTATAACAGCATATCTTCAAAACAGACAACATGTCTCCCTATTTAGAATACCGCCTATCAAAGCTTTTATGGAAGGACTTAAAAGAATTATCCCTCCAAAGCATCCACCTTCTCCAGTCTGGAACCTGAACATAGTACTTACCAGACTCATGGGACCTCCCTTCCAACCTCTTCATTCATGTGAACTACAATTCTTAACATGGAAGGTGGCTTTTTTAATTGCCATTACCTTCCTTAGGCGAGTAAGTGAACTACAGGCACTAACCATTCAGGAACCTTTCATGCAAATACACCACAATAAGGTAGTACTCCGTACAAACCCTAAATTTATGCCAAAAGTCATCTCCACTTTTCACGTCAATCAGTCCATAGAATTACCAGTTTTCTTTCCAAACCCGCAATCAGTAGCTGAAAGAGCTCTACAAACACTAGACGTTAAGAGAGCTCTGCTATATTATGTTGACAGAACAAAATCATTCAGAAAGACAAAACAACTATGTGTTGCCTTTTAACCACAACATAAGGGCAATCCCATTTCCAAGACAGGAATAGCTAGATGGGTCGTTAAATGCATTCCAATATGCTATCAAAAAGCAAAGCGCACTTTAACAGTCCCCCCAAGAGCACACTCAACGCGCAAAATGGGGGCATCCATGGCTTTCCTAGGAAATATTCCCTTAGAAGACATATGTAGGGCAGCTACATAGTCTACCATACACACTTTCACTAAACACTACTGTGTTGACGTGCAAGCTAAGCAACAAGCTGCTGTAGGCCAGGCTGTCCTTAAAACTCTTTTTCAAACCACTGCAGCTGGTACAGGTAACCACCGCTAGAGGATAAACTGCTATACAGTCTATGCTAAGATATGAATTCAGCAGCCCACATGCCTCGAACGGAAAATGCTACTTACCAGTATGCATCTGTTCTTGGCATGTAGGGCTGCTGACATTCATATCGCCCACCCTCCTCTCCGGTTCCTGTCACAGCTGCAGGGTTACCTTCTCAACATACATTTACATGGTCATCTCTTACTGTTCTATACTCCATCTTTGCCACAATGGTGAAAAACAATCTGAAGATGGAGAAGATGCCCATGCTCTCTGTAGTCCAGGGGAGGAGTCACCTATCTCGTGATACTTCGAAGACTCTTCCAAGACAACAAGGTGCGAACATCCGGACCCAACACTAGGCAGCGATCTATGCTAAGAATGTCAGATATGAATGTCAGCAGCCCTACATGCCAAGAACAGATGCATACTGGTAAGGAGCATTTTCCTTCTCATTTGCATTAACTGTCATAGCAGAGTTTGAGACAATAGTGGTAATCACCAAAAAGGAAAAGCTTTCCACACACTTACATGCCTCACATTTCAGCACCACACATTTCCAATCCACACCACTTAACTCAACACAAAACCACATCATTCAACTCAACACAATTTCACAACACTCCCCATGCATCCTATCCACAACACGCAATTCCACATCATGCCACTAAATTCAACAGCACACCACATAATTAAACTCCACTTCATACCACTCCACAACACAAAATACCTTTCCACATAGTTACACTCCATAACACACAATCCCACTCCACGTAATTCCAGTAACCACAATACCACATATAATTACTAACCACGTAAATCCACATCACGCCACATATTTCCACATCATACCATGCCACATAATGCATTCCACTCCACAACACGAAATTCCACGCTACACAATTCCACAAATACCTAATCCAACCCACATAATTCCATTACACACCACGTACATTCTCGCCTTTGGGACCTTATAAGTGTTTAACCATGTAAAGGTTAATGTTGTTGCACCAAGGGTATTGTGCTGCATAACTAAATACTTATCAGGTCCCAAAAGCGAGAACTATTGCTATGCCAATGCTTGTTCTTAGTGCTTTGGATTGGATACTGTTGTCTAAAAATGACACAAAAGTCACATCTGTAATGGGCGATTGGTTAAGAAGTAAAACCCGGAGGGACAATAACAGAATGGAAGAAATTGGAGAACTATTTGCCTACCAAAGACGGAACTTGGGTATTTTTAGTGAACATGGGACAACTTTCCCTACATTTATAGCCACCCGCAGACACTTTTAAAGACCCTTTACTTTTTCACTTAGAAACGTCTTTCTTTATACTTTGTTTTGGAACCCCATGATGGTATATTGTTTATAACGCACCTTCTTTTGTATAAAAGTGCTATTTTACCTCTCACTTCATGTTCCATTGTGTAAACGTTTACCTGACTGTGGTTCTATAGCCATTAACTTGTGTGACTCACTCTGTCAATACACCATGAAGAGAGGAAGATGCCAATACTCTAAAACAGAAACCATTGATAGGCACGAGTGCAGGGAGCTGCTGTTGTGTCTAAGGAGAACTCTACTCATCTAACCCTCAAAGGACAGTTGAACAAGAGGCGCATAATTTTCTAACGGGCAGATGATTTGCTAGAAATATAATGCTCTAGCATTGAAGAAGTGAATATTTCAGGATTTTCTCATCAGAATTTGTGTTAAAATTCACAATCATTTTTTGGGGTTTTTAGTTGTAAAATTGTACTGAAAAAGTAACCAATTGCCATTTCTTTTCTTTTTTTTTTAATAATGTCTGAAATGAGGGACATACCCTCCTGCCGTTGGTCGCGCTTACTATGATTGCTCTCGGCAGTATGAGATTTGTGTTAAAACATTTTCCAATGATGGTTATAGTTTGCAGTCAAGCCCTCAACACTTCTGAAATGTCAGATTTTAGCTTCCATGTTTCAAAATCTGCTTTAGTTTCATTTTACTTCCAAATATGTCTCTGCGGTGCATGTGACTGCCTGTTTCTACTTTGTCAGTGCTCCACACAGTTTTGTAAAACTACATACCAGGTAAGATGGTAAAAGGAGCAGTTTTGCTTTTCCAGGCAGTCCTTTCCCTTTACTGAGCGTTCTGTATCTCCTTAAGTCCTCATCCATATTTTCAACACTTGATTTTTTTCTTATGTGGTGGGCGAGCTAAAAAGTCAAGTATTTTGAGTTTTTTTTATACTTACGCTTAAAGCAATAATGCTGTATGTACTCATGAGCTTCAAACTCCAGACTGACAAAAAAACAACCAGCAAGGTGATCCAGTGAGTTACCAGCAACAGGTAATCTAACACCACATACTGGCCTGGACCCATAAATTAATTTACAATACACTGGCAATAACCGCTGGGGTCATGTTTTGTAATTCTCGAAGTTAGTTATCTTTTAGTCCCTCACTAATCTTTCACTGATCAAAAGTTCTTTCCTCTGGTCGATGGACCATTAGTTGGAACTAGTTGATGGTGACATTACATAAGATTTCAATTTACTTACATATTGGAAATGATCACAGAGTCGGGATGTATTTTAAAGTTTTATCTCAGATTAAATTCATGAGGACCACATACACAGTACAGAACAAACTCCGTCTCTCACAGGAAAGAAGATTCAAATAATCAATCAAGATACATTCATTTATACTTTGCAATGACACTGCATGAAAGGGAGAGGACAGAGAGAAAAGCACATTAGAACAGATATAGTTATAGTTACCAAGTATGGTGTGGAAACCAACTCCCAGGCCTAGGAATTGGAAAGGGTCCCCCAGGAAAGGTCTGGCGAACTAAGGCTTCAGGATAGGAATTAGGACCGGAATCAGGACAGGACAGATGACCTCTCTATCACCGACGCTTGCGTACCACCCCTCTCTGACACACTCTTCCTCCTCGTGATTCTTCCGCGATCTTCTTCTAAATTAATTTGCTTAAGATAATTAGTTCAGCAATTTCGATTCTTCTTCAGTATCTCCGTTTGGGACTTCTCCGTGCTCTCGGACAGCATCCTGGTCTCTTTCGCTAGCTAACTAATGCTACCTCAATTATACCTTTCTGTATGCTTGTACCACCCATTAATGTTTCAAATTTATGAAAATACTTACTCTGAAAGGACAGGCAAGGGGAGGTGGTCATCACACCATGCTTATGTCTCATTATTTTCTTTTAGCTTTTTGTTTGAAATCCCACCCCTTAAGTTGTATACATCAGTCTTTATACCCACCCGTATTCACAATGTAATTGTCACATATTAGAAGAAAAAAAACAGTAGTTCTCATCCATTTCAATGGACTGTCGTTCTGGTTCTCATGAAAGTAAACATTCGCAACCTTGGCTGATGTTCAAGTTGACATCCCGTCTTCCAGTTTGGATTCACTGCACATGTGCGGTAGAACGAGAGGGAATAGACTGTAGTTCGGGGCTTTAGGCCCATAATAAGCACTGTTGAAAAAGTTAAAAAGACATGTTAAATAAAAAATAAATGGTTTCACTGTATACTGTAGGAAGGTGGATACCTGACTATGGTTACCCCAGATGTTTTGCCTTATGTTTAGCTGTTTTTCGACTTAGTTGGCCTGGGATCCTGCTAATCAGGGTCCCAGGCTATCTGCTCTCTCTGTAAAATGGACTCCATGTACCCTAGGTACATAACTAATTGGATATTGAGTCACCTTATCAGCCCCTGTATAGTGTACTATAGGTACCCAGGGCATAGGTGCACCCAAGGCCTACCAGGGGCTGCAGCATATCTTTTGCCACCCCTGGCTGGCCATCCAAACGGACACAACTGGCTGATCACTCAGCTGGGGCAAGGTCGTGTAATCACCCCTTGCTTAGATATAGTATTCCTATGTCTAACCTTATATCTAGACACATATGCACCTTTAAGTCACTCCTATGGCAGGCCTTAACAATCATGGAGGCAGAGTGCTTGGTTTTATGTGAGATGGTGCTCTAGCATGAGCTGAGCCTGTCTGCAGCTTTCGGAACCATGTCCTTATAGCTGTTCTATGATATAGCCATACCATAAACTCTTAAGTGCATTATAATACTCGCGTTATTGCTAACTTTGGTTTGGCTTTATCAAAACATGTCGTGTAAGGTGTCATACGCTTTGGAATACTACCCCCTCGCCAGTTCTGGCGACGGGGGTAGCATTCCACCCTTCTAGAGGGAGAAGACATGTTACTTCCATTAAACCCGGTTAAAGTTAACCAGAGCCTCAGCATCACAAAATGGATGCTGCTGCCACAGACACAAGTCTGACCTCCTGCTGCTGGGAGCCCTTCCAGCGAGGGAGGCTTGGACAATAGGTTTCCTGTCACAGGGAGGTGCTAGCACCACCCCAGACAGGAGATAGTGGATTGGGGCAGGGAGGGCAGGGAGGGCTGAATGAAACTAGACACTGCCTGGGGCACACAAGATGTCCCATGCATAGGCCAGTTCAAACCGGTGCTGGGGCACTCCAGCCCCAGCTCTGGCGCGAAACTGGACAAAGGGAAAGGGGGGTAACCACCCCCTTCCTGGGTCCCACTCATAGAAGGGACCTAGCAGGTAATCCAGCCCCTTGTTTTGGTATAAAGGTAGGAGCTGTGTCCCAAGACTTTAGATAATCCTGACTGAAACTCTGATACGAAACTCTGGACCCTTCGACATCCTACTTGACGTAGAATCTCCCTTGTGGTCAAGGAGTGGCCACCCTGTGCAAGCAGGCACCATCAAGCGCTCAAAGTTTTGCCTTGTTGTTGCTCCCGCCGGAGCTCGAATGACAGAGACAGACAAGAACCGGACTTCCAGACATCCAACAGCCCGATCCAGAGCCACAGCAAAGCTGAGACCCGTGGAGGCGACGTGAGACGTGGGACCGGCCATCTTGGAACAAGCCAGCGAAGTGCTTTCTGTGCAGCTCCTGAGGCACCCTCGAAGCTGTGCATTGGGGATTGAGAAGCCCCAGCCCCGAGCATCAATTGCACCGAAGATCACCTCTCCACACTCACCGAGTGCTGTGTGGGGCCCTTTTGCATTTTCCTGCTCAACGCGTCTGTCCGGTCACTTGCCCATTGGCTAGTGGCCTCTGTGACGACAAACCTTTGAATTTTCCATGCTGGTCTGGTTGCTCCAGACTGGCCCTTGCTCCCCTGAAAAGGAGCAGCCCATCAGACCTTGCTTGTCTGATCCAGAAGCCATCTTCGATTCCTGCGTGGGTTGCATTTGCCAAGGCCTATTGACTCCGACTCGAGATCCGACACCGCCGACAGCGAGAGCCTTCGTGGGACAGTCCGTGCCCAGCGCCTGGTCGTCGTCTACACCTCCTGGTCCACGTGGCAGCGGAGACCAGCTTCACGACATCACCTGATCGCAACCCAACATCGCCTGGTTCCTTCCTGGTCACTGGCTAGTGACCCAGACTCTGCCCCCTCTGCTTTCAGGTACTCTACATCTTCGATCCACCCTTGGATCCAACCGGACTCTTCTCTCCTGGTCGCCTGCAGCATCTTTTCTCCAAGGCTCCATAGAACTCCACGACGAAACCCGACACACTTTGACACCTATGCACCCGCTTCCTGTGGGTGAGGTAACGCGAGTACTGCGCTGCTCCTGTAGAGATTTACATCCCTAGTGTCCTAGTTTTAAGTGGTTAAGTTCTAGTCCAGTCGGAAGACTTCCAAATCTGCAACTTTCTAACTTTATGCACCCATTGACTTCTATAGGTGCACGCGTGTGCATTTAGACACTGCACCCGCATCCTGTGGGCCTCCTACGTCCTAACTGTTAATCCAGTGTAGCCCCAGCGATTCCCAAGGCCCTAGGCCTTACCATTGTTCGTGACGTGGTTCTTATACCACTATTTTAGTATATGGTTTTACGGGCCACCAGGGCCTATCCATATTTGTGCAACTTTTGTATGTTATATTAAGTTACTTGTTATAAGCTTGTGCTCCTGTGCTCATAAAGAGTTAAGGGGATCTTTTTAGAAATAAATACATATATATTTTGAATATATAACCTGTGTGGTGTCCTTTCATTTGGTATTAAAAAGTTTGCATATGGTAAAACAGCGGGCTTCACATGCCCTCTTGAGTTTAGCCTAAGACTGCTTTTGTCCATGCTACCACTAGGATAGCTGGTCTATAAGGTTGACTTTACAACCATCACCATAAGGGTTTTTTGGACTGGTGCAAGGTGCTCACTAGAATAGTAAACATCATATACCAGGCCAACTTCTCACATATACCACCTATCTCTACTCTGATCCCATTTACTTATTTTTACTCTTCCCACATTAGCATTAGTAGAATAGTTGGGTTTAGTTTCTCAGCAAGTATGTGAGTTTCAAGCAGCCATTTTGTTATCTACAGCGCAAGTGCAGAAAGTTCCCTCCAAGCGAAAGATAAGTCATTACTACATAGATGCAGTTGACGCATGCGCACTATAGAAATTAGGTTAGCTGACATTTTTAGAATCACACTCTCGTTACTGGTTGGTAAGGCACTTAGGCTAGCTTCAATCTTATTCTTAAATGTTGTGTAATGCACATTATTTCCACAATACAAATTTAATACGAGGTTAGTGGTTACAGTAGAAGATTGCATACAAGCAAGTCTCTTTTTCACGAGTCCTTGCTCCATCAATCCCCTCTCTGATTTTAGAGCCATCACAAAATTTACCTATCCTTCATCAGATGCCAACTTTAGCATTTTTCAATTTCTTTTCTTTAACCACTCCTGTTCTCATCTTTGTTCTTTAATCCTTTCATTTGCTCATATAACTTGCCTTTCATTTTTTCCAACTGAATCTCTTTATAATTTCTCTTGTTTGCCTTTCCTTTTATTTCATATCGTCTCCTTAATGTATTATTACAACACTTACACCATGTTATTATTGATAACACTATTATTGCTATACCTACTATAGGGAACGCTACTTGTCCTAGGAAACTGTTTCCTATATTTGAAAACCAACTCCCTACTGAAGATATACTTTTTGTTAGTTTTTCCCATACATTATCAACTTCCAGTGGTTTCAATTCTTCTTGCATTTTTTTAATATTCTTTATATATCCTTTAATTTCTGTGCTTTTATCTGGAATATAAGTGCAACAATGTTGCGCCTTATACATTTTACAGACTCCACCCACTGTAGCTAAGATTACATCAAGCGCAAGTCGATTTTGAAAAACCATAGACCTAATCGCAACCATTTCTGTATTAATCATCAAGAAGCCTCCAACAGTATCAGTCGAAAGACGATCAACTACTGTTGACAATTGACAGATTCTATGGGAATTTAGTGCAACTCCCACTGAAGGTATCAATGCCCTGAATGTCACTTATTATTTCTGAAAAACTAGCTCTCTTTCTACATGCTATTCCATTAGCGTTTTCTTTGCTTCCAGTGATTCTCTTTACATGATAGATTTTTGGGAAAACAATTCCAAAATAGCAACTCCCATACCACCTGGCAGGCAGCTTATAATAAGCTTTATTCCCACACATGTAGTAAACTCCAGGAAATACTGGATCAGTTCCCCCTTTTAGTCCCCAACCTCCCAAAATTCGGAAGTTATGTTCACATTCACTGGAACCAATAAATGTGTTATTATGATCTGTCTTTAATCTATGGAGGCATATTTTCCCTGTCTTCATAAAATCTAGAGCCATCGCAGCATGTTCTTTGCCAGCTGCATGTAAATGTAAATGTAAATGTAGTTGAGCTTATATAGCGCACAGCTACCCGCAGTGGGTTTCCCGGCGCTTGCTTAGGGAACCCTTCCTGGTATTCCCCTGTGAGATAGCAGGGTATCCACAAGGTGAAAGTCAGGCATCCCGCCGCGAGGGGCCGTTGTGGAGATTAAGCAAGCTATTGCCCAGAGTCGCAGAGTGTGAACCCGTGAGTCGAGGAGGCACCGGGGCAAGAATTATCGAGTCCGTGGAATTTTTAGCCCAAGACCCCGCCGAGGCGGGGAATTGAACCCTGGTCCAGGACCGATCTCAGCTTCCGGGTTTGCTGCCTCCTACCCCTGAGCCCCACTTCTCCATAAATTCCCTCTTTTTCTGCCCATGATGGAATATGATGTTTCTGTTCAGCAGCTTTTCTTTGGAAATCTTGCCTCCTTTCCTCAATTAAATTCAAAAATACTTTTTCTTCTTCGCGTAAAGAACATGTTAGATTATCTTTGTGCCTTTTCTATATCTAGTGACTTCATTATTGAACAATTCTCCTATAAACTGTGCTTCTAAACTAGTTTTCACTGGATTCATACTCTTTCGAACAGGTATTTCTGTAAACACTACATCTATATTAGAATAATAATATTGTAATTTCCCTGTTCTATAAAATAAACTTGACAGTAACCTACAAGAAATACCATATTTTAACGGTAAATGTTGATATGTTACTCCTTCAACTACTGAAGTAGTCATACACACATAACAATCACTAATCTCCATTGTGTCTACATACTGAAATAATAATTTTGTGAATACATTTAAAGAGGTATCATTGCCAGTTACTGTGTGATGTAAATCTATCTCATTTGATGCTTCTAATTCTACTCGATCTCCTTTCAGGTTACCTGTTTTTTCATTAACGTTAGTGTCATTCTTTTTATCTGCTATTTCATAGGTAAGGGACGGCTATTGTTAAAAATAACCAAACTAATATCACTAACAACAAACTACATATACAAATTCTACAACATCTTTTTATACAATTTCATTGTGGTCTTTCTGTAACTCTGGTCTCAGCCATTTTTGATTTAAGGTTTCTCTTTTCTTTTAATTTAGAATCAGAATCTTTTAAGTATTTCAAGGAGGTCTCACTTCCCCTTTGTCAATCTGTTCTACGTTTTACTTCTTCTTCAGACTCTTCATTTAGGTCTAGATTCTCAAACTCTTCAAGAATCACATAGGTCCACTCAGGTCTTTGAACTTATTATTTAATACTTTCGATCTTGGACTACGAATGTTTTTAGCAATTGACTGTTCACCCTGAGTTTGACTTGTATCTTCGTTTACTCGTTCTGGATCTTCATTTATTGTTTTTAAACAATATTTTAACCTTTTGACTCCATCTGGCCAATTGTCACCTTTTCTGACCCTTTTGACTTGCACTGCTCTTTCACTGTCTCTTTCAAGAGCCCTTTTATTTTCGTTACCTTGTGGCACTACCTGATTTTCCTCATTTTCTAAGTCCCTTCCTACTTTTCCTTGTTCAGGACTTGTCTGTGTTGCTTTTTTGGCCTGAACTCGTTTTTCTGTTTCTACCTGTTCCTGTTCGGGTATTATTTCAGATTGTTCTTTGTCTTCTTCTTCTTCCCGAACTTGTTCTTCTATTCCTAACTGATCCTGTTCAGGTCTTATTGCACCTTTGTCTTTTGCCGCCTGAATGTGTTCTTCTACACCTGTCTGTCCCTGCTCAGGTCTTTCCGTTTCTTTGCTTGCCTGAGTATGTTCTACTGTCCCTATCTGGTCCTGCTCAGAATCTCCAGTTTCTTTGTTCAGTTTTTCCTGAGCATGTTCTTCTATACCTGTCTGATCCTCACTATTCTCCTGTTCTTTTAATTTTGCTC
Source organism: Lissotriton helveticus (assembly GCF_964261635.1). Lineage (NCBI taxonomy): Eukaryota > Metazoa > Chordata > Amphibia > Caudata > Salamandridae > Lissotriton > Lissotriton helveticus. Next base: position 371,513,340 of record NC_136057.1, on the reverse strand, counting down.
TACTCCGTGTTTAGATGAAGACTTCAGGTATGTCAACGATTGGTACCCAATCCTCCTGACTTGTGCTCGTTTTTTCGTTGTCAAACTCTTTAGAGTACCTTGCTCCAGGATTTTCGACTGTACAACCTTCAGCAGTTTCAACTGTTAGTGTCAGTTGTGGTCTTTCCTCAGCAGGTGCTGGCACCCTTTTTGTATGACTGGCATGTACCCAGTTTGGCAGGCCTGCATACTTCCCAGCTGTGGTAGTGACCAATATGACTTGTCATGGCTTATCCCACTTAGGTGCTAGGCACCACTCTCTGGTGTGATTCTTTACTACCAAAACCAAAGGGGATGATGGACGGAGTGTTAAATATTGCAAGCACTCACCCCCAGTCAACTGATCTGGGTTTAATCCATCATCATTCTTTAGCTCACTCAGCATCCCCAGTTCAGACATGGCCATATGCAAATCAGTCTGACCCTGTGCCTCATGGGAACAGTCCAGATCGAACTGCCAAGCCATGTCTTTCCTGGACCAGAAACAAGCATCCTGGGACCGGTTTCGAGTGAATAACCCTCATCAGCCAGGCTATCTTGAATCCAGTGGCAAAGTGAGCACCCAGTCTCCAGGACTCAAATCATACGCTTGATCCGGCTACCTGGTCACTGTGTCTTCTCCAACCTGGTGAGAGATAGAATGCACTAGGTCAGCCAATCTGTTGCAATAATCCTTTGCCAAATCATCAGTTATATTCACCAATCTATGTCCTGGTATAAATGCCTGTCTCATTGCTCTTCCCATGATAATCTCATGGGGACTCAATCCTGTGTTCCTGTCAGGAATACTTCTGAGTCCCATCAGAACAAGAGGCAACACATCTGGCCAACTAATTGAAGTGGATGAACACACCTATGCCAATCTTGACTATATTGTGCCATTCAATTGTTCTACCACTCCAGAAGCCTCTGAGAGGTATGCACAGTGCAGTTTCTGTTCGATTCTGAATGCCTCACAGATTATTCAAATTATTTCATTGTTAAAGTGAGGTCCTCTATCTGATTCTAAAGTTACTGGAAAACCAAACCGTGGAATGAGTTCTCTCAGCAATAATCTAGCAACAGTTACGCTGTAATTTCTTCTTGTGGGATATGCCTCCACCCACTGTGAAAACAAAAAAACAATCACAAGGACGTACCTTAATCCCTGGCCTGGTGGTAGTGCTATGAAATCTAGCTGTAGCCTCACAAATGGTCCTTCTGCTTTCCCAATTTTTCCCCAACTTACCACTGTCTTTCTTCCTGAGTTTATTAACTGGCAGGTTAAACATCTCTGGCAAAGACTTTCTGCGACTGCCCTAAATCTTGGATTGTACCAATCTTGTCTGAATAATCGTATCATTGCGTCCCTGCCTACATGTGTGTCTCCATGGTACATTATTGCCATTTGTGAGAGCAAACATTTTGGTATAGCTGGTCTGCCATCATGGTACACCCACACACCATCTGCTTCCCTTCGTTCGCAACCCTGCTTTGTCCAATTTTCCTTTTCACTATCTTCTGCTTCCTCCTGCATCTGTCTCACCTCCTCCTATGTCTCAAAAACTGAAAATGACATAAGTTGGCAGCTGATTCCACTTGTTTCTATTTTTCAGTTTATTGAGATGTTGTTTCTAGCACAATACTGAGCAACTTGGTCAACATAACGGTTACCAGCTGTCACTTTGTCATTTCCTGACTGGTGAGCAGCACACTTGACCACTGCTATTTCTTTTGGCAATTGCATTGCTTCCAATAGTTCTTTCACAAATTTTCAATTTTTATTCGGGGATCCTAAAGAAGACATGTATCCCCTTTGTGACCACAACTGGCCAAAATCATGCACAATCCCGTAACCATATTAGCTATCATTAAATATGGTCACTCTCCACTTTTTCCCAATTTTGCATGCTTTATTAAAGCTTTCAATTCGGCTACTTGTGCAGATTTTACTCCAGGTAAACAAGAAGCTTCAATAACCCCAGTCAATTTGTATACAGCTTAGGCTGTACTCAGTCCACCTTCCTCAAGTCTTAAGCAGGACCCATTAACGAATAACTTGTGTTCTGGTTCCTTCAGTGGTTCTTCTTTTATGGCAGGACGTGGCTTAGTGCACATTTATGTAACATCTAAGCAGTCATGTTCTACCTCTTCTTTTACTTCACATTTGGGATCCGGTAATATTGTGGCTGGATTCATCATTGTACATGTGATTACGGTCACATTTTCTGCTCCTAAGATGATTCTTTCATCCGACTAGGGGTAAGATGCTGTGTTCGAGTTCTTCGTAATAAAATCTAGACTGAATGTGGAACACAAACTTTCACTGGATGTCCCATTACAATTGACTCACTCTGTTCTATGCTCATACAAGCAACAGTAACTGCTTTTAAGCAGCCAGGTAATGCTGAAGCCACAGGATCCAAAGTAACTGAAAAATAGGCTACTGAACGTCTGCTTAATACATGTCTCTGGGTAAGACTGATAGTTCACAGCCTTCTCTCTCACAACAAAACAGTGCAAATTCTTTTGTAAAGTCTTGCATTCTAAGGGCTGAGGCTTCACATAAACAGCTTCGTAATTTCACAAAGGCTTCTACACTTTCATCTTCTCAAACTATTGGATCCTTTTCTCTTTTTCGTGTCATCTGGATTAAAGGCTTTACCAGTAAGGAGAACCCAACAATCCATTGTCTGCAGTAGCCCACAACTACAATAAACATTCTGATTTCTCGCTGCGTTTGGGGCTATTGCATTATTCTGATTCTTTCTGTGGTCACTTTCCTCTCTCTATTTGGTATCCCAAATATTTCACTCCTTGTATGCAAAATTGTAATTTTTCTGGAGATACCTTGTGTCCTCCGTCAGACAAATGATTTAATAGTGCAATTGAATCAGTGGCACAATCCTCTCTGCACTTTGATGCCACGAGCAGGTCATCAATATACTACACTAAGACTGAATTTCAGGACATAACTAACTTTTCTAGATTCTTTTTCAAAATTTTATTAAAAATAGATGGACTTTCAGTATACCCTTGAGGAACTCGATTCCATGTCAAAATACGATCCTCAAATTTGAAAGAAAAAAGATACTAGCTATCAGGGTGTAAAGGAGCCGAGAAAAAGGCTTGACACAAATCAATTACAGAGAACCAGCCAGCATTCCAAGGTCTCTGATACAAAATCACTGCTGGATTTGGCACCACAGGGCAACATGGTACTACAATGTTATTGATTTTCCTTAAATCTTGTACTATCCTGAACTTCCCACTAGGCTTTTTGAGACCTATTATAGGTGAGTAACAAGGACTGCTCATTATTTCTTTTAAAATGCCTTGCTTAATCATTCGATCAATTTCAGAAGCTACTCCTGCTTTAACTTCTGGACTCATTTTGTATGGTCAGGTGTTTGGATAAACTGCACCTTCTTTCACAGTCCCCTTTACTGGGTCTACATTTGCCATTAGACCTATTTCTTTTCCAGTAAAATCCCATACTTCTGGTTTTACTTAGCTCTCAGCTCTTCTGGTAAGTCATTCTCTGTCATTAATGAATACATTTTGTCTACTTCGGTACCTTGCTTAGCTAATATAATATAAACCATGTGTTAGTCAGGGGTTTGGAAAGCAACACTGCAATAAATCGTGCAATTCATTTTACACAAAAGGTCTCTACCTAACAAATTCACTGTACTTGAATCACAGACTACAAATTTATGCACATCTTTGAAGGTTCCGATTTTTACCTCCATAGGCTTTTTAATTGGGGTTCTGATCTGCTGATTGGTAACTCCACCACTTGGATTGAGTCTCCTGGGAGGGGTAGGTTTAGGATGTCTGCTGTTCTCACAGTAGAACGGGTAGCACCAGTATCCAATAGTGATGTCATTACCTTCCACTTTCCCATCTACAAATGGACCGGACTGATCTACCGGTAAGGATGCGCCAAGTACGCATTCCTCCTCCTCCCCCTCAGGCACCGTCATTGCATTAACATATCCTCTTCATTTTTATTCTGTAAAAAATATTGTGAAACCACAGAATTTTTCTTACCGCTTCCTGGAAATCCAGCGTCCGCACTGTACTGTGCCTGATTAACAAAATTTGGCATTGGGGCTGGTGGCAACTGATACTTCTGATTAACTTCCTGCTGCGGTTGATTAACAAATCCCTTATTCTGTGTTTGTGGATTTAAATTTTGATTTGGGCCATTATTATTTTGAATATTTTTTACACTCGTTTTTCCAATGTCCAAGCTTTCCGCATCCATGACAATGAAACATTTTCTTCTCATCCTCTCTGCTCATTCGTCCCTTTTGTTTACCACTACTTGCCACATTATCACTCTGACTCTGCTCGTTTGTCTGTCCACCTGTTTGTCCATCTAAATGTATTCCCTGTTGTTCTGCCAATTTCACTTGTGCCCACATCATCTTTTCTTTTAGTTTCTTATGTCTATCCTCAATAATGTCTCTACAATATTTCGCATACTTTAATATCTCATCTATGGTCTTGCTTTGCCAACAAATCCTATGTTGTTGAATCATTTGACTAATCTCAGGTTTTAATCCAGTAACAAATCGATATACAAAATGTCCCATATCCTTATCTCCAATACTTTCAAATCCACTATACTGCTAGAATACCTGCAATAACCTTTCGTAATTGGCATGAACAGACTCATTTGGCTCTTGGGTAGTTCTATCTATTTTTATCAAATCAGTTTCTTTTGGAGGTATTTTCCCTTTAAAAAACGTAATTACTTGATGATATTTCTCACGTCATCTTAGGGTGCTCCTGTTTTAAGATCTCTTGAATATTCATCACTTGGCCAATCAACTGTGATTTTAAATTCTGTCCATAAGTCTGCAGGCACCACTATATCAAATAAACCATCTAAATCTTTCAACAAAGCATTTGAACTTTCACAAATCTTTCAACTTGCCTATACCATTCAACTGGTTTCTCTCTCAACTTTGGGAACTCGTTTGTAAGTGACAACATATCCTGTTGAATCCATGGAACATGCACGTATCCTCCACCAGGTACCTCCTTCATAGGACACAATCTTTCTACTTTCCCTGTTTCTATCATCAAATAGGCAGTAGATGCTTCCTTAGCCTGTGCTTCTTCCTTTTTCTTTTGCCATCTCAGTCTCCTCTTATGAATGTCTCCCCATTTCTGCAAGATACTCAGCAACTCTTTCACTTGCAACTTTCTTCCAGACACATTCATATTTTTTTATTTTTTTTATCATTTTCAGTAAACTCCACTCGGTAAGGCTTCTGTAATACCTTTGATCTCCCTATACCTATTCCCATCTCGGAGGATAGTGCTGTCAATTTCTCGTGATACAGTCTCACATTTCTAGTTATACTCCTGCATAAGAACAACAATTCTTCTTCATCGTAGGTGTTCAATCTATCTATTCCCACATTTTCTGCAATCAATTCTTCCAATTCTACTTTTTATTTGTAAATATCTAATATTTTAGGGGGTGAACTCTGTTTTTCAATCCCTTGAGTCCATCTCTCCAAATCTTCTGGTGTTATTGATGTGGCACTCCTAACCCCCCAGGATGTTAGTGTCCTTCCTTCTTTTGAACTGCTAGATATAACTCTTTTTGGGGTTTCACTCACATTGTCTCTTATCGGTAGATCCATTAATGAAATTACTGAATCACTCTCACTGGCTTGGTCATCAGTTATTATGATTTCTTTTCTGGGATTATTTAAAGGCATTACTGTAGCTGGTGTTTTTGAACAATTTACTTTATCTAAATTCAAAGGAACAACAGAACCTATAGTTCCAGGTATTGTCAATGCTTCAGGATTCAAATGTATTGGGTTATTTTCTGTATTAATTCTTCTCTTTTTTTTATTTAAAGCTTCTTTTTCCTTATCATATAGTATGCTATTGTTGGGTCATGTATAACTTGTGGAATCAATGGAGGTCCTAAAACTGGAGCACCTGGGATAACTCTTCTTGATACAGTGGAGGGTTTTTATTCAAAATGTCCTCTAATAACTCATCCTCTTATTCTCCATACCCAGTTGCACACAAATGTTTTAATTTCTCTTTACACTTACTTCCCGCTTGTTCCTCAGCCATTAATACAGGATACAACCCTTCTGATACCATTATTCTTCTCCACTGTTTCATTTGTTTCTCTCACGTCCCATGCATACCTCTGGTATAATATCCCGAAAATTTTCCTCTTCGAGCCTTTTCTCTCATATGACTCGGTCTCCTATTCTTCTAATGCCTCACACTGGGTTAATCTAGGTCTTGGTTCTAATTCATACATCCACATCCTCAAATCCTGTAAAATTCTTCCATTAAACGTACCATGCTCTGGAAAAGCTAGAACACACATGTATGATAACCTCTCTCCATCATCCTAAATGAAGCAGGCGTTTTAGGTGTCGGAATAGGAATTCCCTCCCTAGTCAAAACATGTTTATTTTTCTTGAAGAAATTCTTAAATTTCTGAATAAATTACTTTTCCCTCCTTTCTCCACACATTTTCCTAGACACTTGGTGAGTAAAACAATAATCCGCAAAATCTAGGTTTTTTTTTCTCCCTGTCAGGGCTTCTCGCACCACAGGACAAATGTGAATCAAGCATACAAATTTTCTCTAGCCAATCAAATTTAGTTCTTATTCAAGCTTTCAATCAGGCTTCAGGTCATGCTCGTAATCTGACTAATGCTAGCGCGGTATTTCGAATGACGTCAGTTCTGCTCCTTACTATTGATCTCTCCTTTGCAATTTGCGTTTGTCACACACCCACTGTTTCTACCAATCCCAGCGTGGCTCACAGTGACGTCAGTGCAACTCCGGCAACTGTCCCTCCCTTCACAAGGTAATGCGTAAACTTGTTTCTTTGTTTTTCTCTCAAATAATTTATTTTAATGACAACATACAAACATTCGCTACTCTGTCTGTTCCACTAAATTCAAAGGATAGATTATTCTTTCAACTACAACCTTCTGCTTACTCTTCTTTGGGTAAGACCTTCTGTTTACTTTTCATACACTGCGAGTAAAACTTTCAGTTTACCCTTAATTCAAGCTTAGAAGAACCTGCTACTCCTTCAGTGTTACCCTTACTAGGTGATATAACACAAAGTTTCACTAGTGCGCACTTTGTTATCAATCACTCTCACTTTCACACAAAATATTCCCTCATTCAACACTGCCAGCCCTACCTAGCTTCTCAGTGTTATTCCAACAGTCGTGTAACCTGACTGCTGTGTGGTTTCTATCACCACCCGCAATTCAATTTCCCGGGAATTCTGGACAATGTAAAACAAACGTAACAATGAACAATTAATCAAAAATCAATACTTATCACCAAACTAGTCAATAATTACCATAGCTCTGCTACCAGAAAACTGATCCAGCGGGTTACCAGCAGCAGGTAACCTAACACCACATACTCACCTGGGCCCATAAATTCATTCACAACACACTGGCAATAATCGCTGGGGTCATGTTTTGTAATTCTCTAGATTAGTTATCTTTTAGTCCCTAACTAATCTTTTACTGCTCAAAAGTTCTTTCCTCTGGTGGATGGATCATTAGTTGGAACTAGTTGATGGTGAAAGACATAAGATTTCAATTTACTTTCATATTGGAAATGATCACAGAGTCAGGATGTATTTTAAAGTTTTATCTGAAATTAAATTCATGTGGACCACTTATACAGTACAGAACAAACTCCGTCTCTCACAGGAAGGAAGATTCAAATAATGAATCATGATACATTCATTTATACTTTCCAATGACACTGCCTGAAAGTGAGAGAAAAGCACATAAGCATATGTACAGATATAGTTATAGTTACCAAGTCTGGTGTGGAAACCAACTCCCAGGCCTAGGAATTGGAAAGGGTCCCCCAGGAAAGGTCTGGTGAACAAAGGCTTCAGGACAGGAATTAGGACAGGACAGATGACCTCTCCATCACCGACGGTTGCATAGCACCCCTCTCTGACACTCTTCCTCCTCGAGATTCTTCTGCGATCTTCTTCTAAATTAATTTGCTTAAGATAATTGGTTCAGCAATTCCGATTCTTCTTCAGTATCTCCGGCTAGGACTTCTCCATGCTCTCAGAGAGCCTCCCGGTCTCTCTCAGTAGCTAACTAATGCTGCCTCAATTATACCTTTCTGTATGCTTGTACCACCCATTAAGGTTTCAAATTTATAAAAATTCTAACTCTGATTGGACAGGCAAGGGGAGGTGATCATCACACTATGCTTATTTCTCATTATTTTCTTTCAGCTCTTTGTTCGAAATCCCACCCTTTAAGTCTGCAGCCTTCAGAGGGGGAAGTTGTAAGGAGAGTTTTATGGGAGGAGCCAAGTTTTTAATCGCCTACGGAAGGTCAATAAGTTGGTTTCTCTTCGGATGGGGAGTGGGAGGGAATTCCACAGTTTCGTAGCATTATATGAGAACAGTCGCCCCCCTGAGAGGGCCTTTCTTATTCTGGGGACACTGGCCAGGGAAAGGGAGTCTGATCTGAGCTGTCTATTGGAGTGATGTGGTTTGATGAGAGATTTCAGAATAAGCGGGCCTCTGCCTTGAAGTATTTTATGTGAGATGCAGAGGGTTTTAAAGGTGATCCTTTCCTTAATCAGGAGCCAGTGTAATGATCTGAGGGCAGGTTTGGTAGAGGATCTAGATTTGGTCCCGGTCAGGAGTCTGGCAGCGGCGTTTTGGGCACATTGAAGTCTGGTGATAACAGATGAGGGAGCACCTAAATATAGGGCATTTCCGTAGTCCAGTCTGGGATTAACTAGCCCCTGTATTAGCAGTTTCTTGGACTGAAAGGGGATTAATTGGAGGATTTTTCGAGCTATTCGAATGAGGCCAAAGCATGTGCCTGCGGTTTTTCTGGCCTGGACTTTGAAGTTGAGGTCCTGGTCCATCCAGATACCCAGGCTCTTGACTTCAGTCTTGGGGGTCGGGGGTGATCCCATGCAAGGTGGCCAGGTGAGGGATGGGGGGAGTCTGCGTGGGTCCCCCAAAAGGAGGATCTCCGATTTCTCTCCATTAAGTTTTAGACGAGAATCGCACATCCATTGATAGATATTCTGGAGGCAAGATGACAGGTTGTCCAGACATTTGGTCGACTGGTTTATAGAGACGACCAGCTGGGTATCATCGGCGTACATAACCGTTTTTATGCCGAATGGGGTTACGATGTCTTCGAGGGGAGACATGTATACGTTAAAAAGTGTGGGGCTCAGGGAGGAGCCCTGGGGGACCCCACACTGGAGGGGGAGAGCTCTGGAATTGACTGAGCCGTCGGTCCTTGGAAGGTTCTACCTTCTAGGAAGGATTTGATCCAAGACAGGGCGGTGGCGGAAATTCCTGCCATGCTAAGACGGTGGATAAGGATGGCGTGATTCACCGTGTCGAAGGCAGCGCTCAAGTCCAGGAGGATCACTGCCACTGATCCTCCCGCATCTAGGATGGTTCTTGCCTCTTCGACCACGGCTAGGAGTGCGGTGTCCGTTCCCTGTCCTGGTCTAAACCCTGTCTGGGATTGGGACTGTGATCAGTCTTTATTCCGACCCATATTCGCAATGTAATTGTCACATATTTGAAGAAAAAAAACAGTAGTTCTCATCCATTTCAGTGGTCTGTCGTTCCGGTTCCCATGAAAGTAACCATTTGCAGCCTTGGCCAATGTTCAAGTTGACATCGCGTCTTCCAGTTTGGATTCACTGCGCATGTGCGGTAGAACGAGAGGGAATAGACTGTGGTTCGGGCCTTTAGGCCCATAATAAGCACTATCGAAAAATTCAAAAATACAAATGTTAAAATCAAAAATAAATGGTTTTACTATATACCCCCATCTCCACTCTAATCCCATGTATTTATTATGATTATTCCTGCATTAGCAGAAGTAGAATAGTTTGGTTTAGTTTCTCAGCAAGCAGGTGGCAAGTATGTGAGTTTCAAGCAGCCATTTTGTTATCTACTGCATAAGTGCAGAAATGTCCCTCCTAGCGAAAGATACGTCATTGCTATGTAGATGCAGTTGACAAATGCGCACTAAAGAATTTTGGTTAACGGCCATTTTTAGAATCGCTCTCGGATTACTGGATAGTATGACACCTAGGCAAGCTTCAATCTTATTCTTAAATGTTGTGTAGTGCATATTATTTCCACAATACAAGTATAATATGAGGTTAGTGGTTACAGGAGAAGATTGCATACAAGCAAGTCTTTTTCACGAGTCCTTGCTCCATCAAAGGGAACCCTCATGTACCTCCCACGGGACTATGAATTAGTTTCACAAATCTCATTGCAGACTTCCTCAAAATATATGTCCACAACCCCACATGCCGTAGGTCTCACGGTCAACTCCATCTTCATCTCCAGTGAAAGAATCACATACAGCCACACCACCCAGCTCACCAGGACAAACCACTTTGCGGTACACTTCCCCATCACCGCCTCAGAAGTCCCCCACCCAGGAAGGCCCCGCTAATCTGGCTGCAACTGGAGCAAAGTAACAGTAGGAGACTTGATCAAAGCACTCTGATCCAACCAGCTGGAACCCACCAGCAGCCTGAACTTCAGCATCAGACACTTCAACACCTTGATCACAGAGTGCACCAAAGCCCTCTTACCGATAAAACACAGAAGAACCAAAAGGCAAGCCAGCTGGTAGACTACAGAGCGCAGAGACTCCAAACAGCTAGAGACAAGCTGGAGAACCAGCAAAAAATGCCACTGATACCACCACTTACAAACCTCCACTCAACCACTACCACCACAAACTGCAGGAAACATGGAGAAGAGCCCTCACAGTTAGAATCAAAGCCAGCCCCAACTACAATAGGAAATTTCTTTATGACTGACTTCGCTGACTTCTTCCACAAGATAGCCACGATCTACAGCTACTTCAAACCTGATTCCAAACTTTCTGACTTAATCAACCAACCCCAGCAGAACACTCACCCAGCTACCTGACTGCAGCCTACTCACCCGCCAGGACACAACCTCCTCCATGAAGATGATAAATTCGGGAGCCCCCACCGACCTATGCGCCCACCACATCTTAAACCTAGGAGGGCCCAAAATCAACCTTCAACTCACGACCATCATCAACAACTTTATAGCAACTGCCACTGTCCCAGAAAACAGAGGTCAGCGTCCTCCTAAAAAAAAAAGTCAACCGGACTCCAGAAAACTCAAAAACTACTGTCCCATCTCACTACTACCTTTACCGGCCAAAGTCATGGAGAAGGCAATCAATCAGCAACTCGCCAAACACCTGTAACACCATCAATTTCTGAACAGCTCACATAGCCGGTTACACAGCAACCAAAGAACCCTCATTGCAGCGACGGACAACATCTATGCCATACTCGACTGAGGTAAGGCAGCTACGGCATTCAACACTGTCTCACACTGTACGCTTGTTGCCAGATTCCACTACATTGGAATTCAGGGAGCAGCACTCAAGTGGATCCCCTCCTTCTTCGTAGGAAGAACGTAAAGAGTACATCCTTCACTTCTGAACGTAAGAAAATCATCTGCGGAGTCCCACGAGGCTCGTCTCTAAGACCTCCCTTTTCAACACTTAAATGACACTGCTGGCCTACATCGTCCAACACTTAAATGACACTGCTGGCCTACATCGTCCAATCTCATGGACTCAATATCATCTCTTATGCCGAAGGCACACAACTCATCCTCTAGATCTCAGAAGATCTCACCAACACCAGGAACAACTTCCACAACTGCATGACCAGTCTCGCAGGCTGGATGAAAGAAAACTGCCTGAAGCTCAACACCTACAAGAGAGAACTGCTAATGTTTGTAAATGAGAACTTCCCTTGGGGCTCCTCCTGGTGGCCCTCCGAGCTTGGCCACACATCAACCCCGACCAAGCAGGCCATAAACCTCGGAATCATCCTCAACAACAAACTTACCATGGTCTCACAAGTCTACGCCATCAAATCATCCTGCATCTTTCTCCTGCGCGTGCTATGCATGCCAGGCAAGATCTTCAAGAAGCTCCCCCAGGACTCAATGTGCACCATCACTCAGGCCCTTCTCACAAGCAGACTGGACTGTGTCAACGCATTCTGTGAAGTAATAGCATTCCACCTCCTACAAAGACTCCAGACCATCCTGAACTCTGCCACCAGATTTATCCCTGGACCTCCTTTGATGTATCCACATCACTCCCCACCTAAGGCATCTGCAGTGGCTCCTAGTTCAGGGACGCTGCCAGTTTATGCTCCTCACGCATGCATTTAAGGCTGTGCAAAACACCAGACCCTCCTACCTTATCCACTGCCTCCCCTTCCATCAACCCAACAGACACCTTCGCTCTGCCTCTCTCTCTCGCCCTGGTATCCGGCAGAACAAAAGCCAAAGGCTGTTCCTTCTCCCATCTCATGACAAAGTCTTGGAACAACCTGCCTCCCCACATTGCTGCTGGCATTCTGAAAGAAACTGAAGGCTTGGCTCTTCCACTACCACTCTAGTCTCTCCACCGACCACTGTTAGTCTCTGTTTTCACTTGGCTAGTGCCTGGATACCCTCACAGGTCATAAGCTACTTTCTACAAATCCCCTAACATAACACTTTGATTGCTATTACTGAAAATGATCATGACTTTAACCTTTACAGAGACGTCTTTTATTGCCTGGACCTGCCAGCAGTTTATGCAGATTTACTATTCGAACTCCAGTGCAAGGCAACTTGGTCCCTTGAGCCATGTGAGGTTGTAGTAGTGTCTGTATTTGCATTATTGTCTACTACAACGTTATTCTGCTGCCGGTATATCTTGCTCATCATTCCTAGTTGATCCACATGTTTCTATTAATTTTTCCTAAGCCTTTGAAAGCAGAGGTTGAAGAAACTTGGTTTAAAAACCCTTTTTTGTAATCATAACCACAAAACTGCTTTTCTTCCTTGCCCAGTGTTATCTTTCTGCATGGTTAATTATTAAATAGGCAGAGGTCCTGTGTATTGCCATATTTATACTTATTTTTTCTTCACACACATCTAACATCCCTAAATGAGTGGACTAAGACAGGTGTGTATCATGCACTCAGTTGGCTTCCTTTCAGGATGTGAGTAAGAACCCTAGATTACTACAATATGCTATTGAATGAAACCGTGTTCTACCCAAGCAAGTAGTGAATTGGTTAACACAAAATATTGATGGAAGATGGAAATAAGACATTTATTAAATAATGACTGTGATCAGTTGAGCAGTTGGCAGTTTAGAATTAAATGGTTCTTCAGCATTGAATCTTTCATAGATTCACATGCTTTAATAAATCCCCATCCTCAGACTGGGACCCCTCAGTAACAATGTTAACATGGCAGTTTAAGCCTTACAATCATAAATACAGAATTTTACAATAGACTTTAGTAACTCATTCATATCATGACCCTGACTACAGCAAATCAGAAACCAGCACCCTCAGGTGTCCTAATGCCAGAGGTTTCCAGCTGTCAGATTTTTCTACTACACATCAGTGAAGTATCCTCCGAAGAAGCTCTTTATTCAAAGACTTTTCTTCAGGACATTCAACTTAAAAAAATGTATTTCAAGATGACAGAACAGGGAAAGGAGAAATAACTTTTTTAGGGCAAATAAACACATAGAAAAAAAAGATCTACATGGAAGGTCCAAATTTAAATGCCTTTCCTACCTTCATCCCAAACACGATCCTAAAAAAGCGACATTAGCCTTACTTTTTCCTCAAAGACTTTTGAAGATCTTGAAAAGAAGAATGAGGTAAAGACCACATCCTCGGATAAGGAAAAAGCTACTGGGTCTCATTCAATAAAGTCAGTCATCAAGATTTCAAAGCAGGCTGAAAGACCCTCTGAGCCTGGTTGTAAAGGTTAGACAACTGATCAGCACTGTCTGTCGCTATTTTGGTCGACACTGAAATACGTAGGAAGCATACCGACAAAGTACAGAGAAAAGCTGAGTTAGGTAAGGGATCACTGACTAAAAAAGTTAGGTTGGTCATTCAGAGAGAAACTGCAAGACAAAGACCAAGAACAAGGTCGACGATGATGAGGTTAAGTCCCTCGTCGACTGCTTCTCACTTGTTGAAGACAAAACACTCATGGACATCAGGACAGTCATCACTGCCAGTACAGTCGACAACAACACCCTTGTTCAATAACACAGCCTGCTGCTGTTGAACCCTCATGAAACACCCATTGACGATGCCACTGCTGATGCACTCGTTAGTAGATTTAATACCAATAGTCAACAACAACTTTATCGTCAGCTATTCAGTCGACAATGTAAGTGAATCACCGATGACTGCTATTTCGCCACAGCAACAAGACACCTTGCAGGAGCTGCAACTGATTTTGCACACTTTTATCTCTACAGCTCCTCTAATGCTGTCAAGAAAGTTGTTTCATGATGTGTCTTAAAGGACGAAATAGAGTGAAGTAGTGGATAAACCAGACATGAACAAAATGCATGCTTTTTTTCAATGAAGAGGGCCATGACTTAACAAGAAGCTGTTTAACAATCTGATCTTACAATTAGATATGTGGATTCAGATGGTGATTATAAGCCACTCACCCTGATTTGCAAATGCAGAGCAACTAAAGTCACCAATGTTATATGGTTACAGTCAATATGGTCATGGTTGGCAACAACATACGAAGCAAATGGTACAGATCCCCCTGGAGATGTTCAACATTCGCCATGAAATGGCCTATTTATCAAAGACTGGCACCACCCTCCAGACGAAGTTCTGATGCATCAACCCCAAATCCATCTAGTCTGCCAGTGGCTCCAGGTTCAGTGCTACCAAGCATTATAAAACCAAAGCCCCTGGATAAAAAGGAGCTGAACAGGAAGTTATTTTCGTCCATTAGGTTGTCTGCTGACTGATGGTGACATGCCTACTTCAGATGCTGACAAACCAGGTCCATCAGGAAACCCTCTAAGTTTAGGATGAAATGGATGGTGAAGATTCACCACATTCTCCCACATACAGTGACGACTATGGTGACGCAGAGCCTCAAGATACTCCATCTACACATGCACAGGAATAGGATTGGAATGACTTTGATACTGGAGGGTGCAAGTCCAGATCCTAAGTCGAGAGACACTCCATCGGACGACATTTGGAGAATTTCACATTCCTGCAGAGGAAGCATCTCCGCATCTTAGTTTACAACCCACATCTGTGGAGAAATCGTGTTACCTTTTTAATGTTCAGAAAAGGTCCAAAGAAGTGTAGATCAGTTCCATATTAGACCGCTTTTGATTAGAAGGGTTTATTACTATGCAAAATCCTACTACAGCTACTGCCAAATTATCACTTATTGAGAAGAAATACAAGTCAAACCAGTACAGCGCTGCTTTGCAGTTTATACCAGGTTTAAACCGATTATGTGGTGTTGGCTGCAGTCCAAAGAAGATCATGCAATCCTTCGACCTCTTGTTAGGCTCCTATGGACAAAGGACACAAATGGGAGTCCATGGGAAAAATAGTTAAGATACTGGCAGCAGTTGTTGAGAAGATAGCTAATGCTTCTGTTATTGTGGCACTTTTTGACTGGTAACTATGGCGTGACATAGCTCCATTATTGGAAAAACTTCCTGAGGAAGACGTGGCCAAAGCCAAAAGAATAGTGAAAGATAGGAAGTAGGCTTTTTCTTCTGTAATTGATGACTCCATGGATGATTCCACTTGTGCCTTACGTCAAATAGGAAACGCAAATGTTATGATCAGGTTTGAAACGCTGCAGTCCTTTAAAGCAGACATTGAAACTGCTAGATCTTCAGGTGTTCTACAAAAGCGATAGCAATGCTAAAATTATAGACATCAAGCTCAGAGGTAGGGGGCGTGGCTTGACCGCCGACGAGAATGGACGCCTGAGCTGTGAGCTCCGGTCCAATCTCGCCATTTATCCTGCCTGAGAAACTCCCCCGGTGGTGCTCGTAGCCCCGTGTGTGCTCCATGCAGCGGTAAACTCCCGAGTGCATACCTGGAGCCGGTGGAGGGTTGTGACGGACATCGAAGGGGCCAAGAGCAAACGCCTCCCAGGGGACCCCGGCCTTCTTGATCGGGCCTGTATTGGGCCGCTCATCCCCGGCCTCAAGTGTATTTGCGGCCGACGGCCGGGAGTGGCGCTCGGGAGGCGCCTGGGGCTTCTTCCCGGAGAGAGCGGCCTGAATGCACCTCGGCGGCAGACTGTGCCCCCCCCCCACTGTGCAGCGGTGTGAACTTTCCGGGAGGCGGATCTGTGGCTGTGCTGGCTGGAGCCCGGGCGCCGCCCACGCATCAGGCGGACGGGCCGATCACGGTGAGCGGATTGTAGCGGCCGGCGGCCCCGCGGGGGGTGGACTCCTGTTGATGACCACCCAGATCCACGTGGAGAGCGCTGCCGTCCTGGGGGCTTGAATGGACGGGCGTGCAGGACGGAGCAGTGCTCACTAAGCGTGCTCGCTGCATTCTGGCCACCATCTGTTGCTGCTGTCCTTGGATCTACTTCGTCCCCCTCCCGCTGATACCACAGCTTGCCCACTGAGGATTGCGCGCCTGGGAGGCGCACCTAGGCCCATAACGCTCCTGGGGACCTTTCCAGGTTGGTGTGGACTACGACGCTGACCTCACGGTGTGGCGCACTGAGCGCAGAGGCTACCCCCTTGGCTGCAGACGGCGATTGGTGCCTGGCAGGTGTCCTGACCTGATCTGATGTTGGCTATTGATGGTGCTCTGGAGGGGCCTGGCGATGCGGCTGTGAGGCTGCCCGGGTGGACGGTGCATCGCGGCGGCCCTGCCTAGGACGCAGTACTACTTGCTCCGGCTCTTGCCACCAGGCGCAGAGAGAGACTTGAACTTGCAGCAAAAGAGTGTAGAAGGTAGCGCCTTCCAGTTACGGCTTGGAACTGGGGACTTGGCGCCGGGCGCATGGCGGGGGGGGTGCAAAGCCCAAAGAGCGGATTGGCCTGCCTACGCCGCGACGACGTTGGATGTTTCTATGTCGTAGCTGACTGGCAGGAGAGAACCAGGTCTTGGTTGGGAACTGTCGCGAAGCCCAGTCGGATTAGCTCTTACGTGCCTGATAGGGGCCTCTCCGGGCGCAGGTGGAGTTCGCGGGTGGTGCTCTCCCACTGAGGACGTTTGCAGGACTTGCGGACCTGTTGCGAAAGGGGGGTTCCTACGGCTCGGGACGACCTACTCAGGAGGCTGGCAGGGTGGCTTCTCGGCTCGCCCTTCCCACGACCTTGCCGAGTGTGACGAGTGACCGCCTCCTGTCCCTGAGACGGGCGTTTGGAAGGGCCGGGGCTTTGATATTGCACCGGGCAGTCGGCCCGGGGACTGCGAAATGGGGAAACCGCGCAAAGTCCTGGAAACGGCGCCGGTCAATCAGGTTGTAGACTCCCAGAACCCCCGGGAGCAGGGCTTACCCGGTAGCCAGACCGCAGGACTGCAACAGCAGCAGATAGACCAGGTCCTTAAGGCCATATCAGATACACGAACCGCGCTACATCAAGATATCGCGCAGGTGGCGACCAGCCTGGGATTATTAAAGGCAGACCACGACAAGTTGAAGGATCATGTCAAAAGCACCGAGCTGGTGCTAGAACGATTGGAGCCGGCTCAGAAGGCGACGGATGCGATGATAGGCGACCTACTGCGGCGAGTGCAACACCTGGAGAAGAGGGATGAGGGCGCGGAAGGGCGCAATAGGCGCAACAACATCCGGGTGGTCGGGCTGCCTGAAAAAATCGAGGGGACTGACATGGTCGCCTATCTGGAAGCGTGGCTGAGGGATGTGGTTGCCCCTGAGGGCCTGACACACTTTTATACCCTGGAAAGAGCACATCGAGTACCGGCCCGCCGCCGGCGCTGGGCCGCCCCCTCGTCCTGTGGTAGCGCGCCTGCTGCATTTTAAAGACCGAGATATCATCTTGCGACAGGCCCGGGCGTCTGGCCCATATAAGGTGGACAATGCATCCGTCTCTCTTTATTCTGATTACTCTCAGGAGGTGCAGCGAAACCGCTTCTCCTTCCTGGCGGTCAAGAAGGCCCTCCGGGATGAGGGGGTGCAGTATTCGCTATTGTTCCCGGCACGCCTGAAGGTGATGGTGGATGGTGCGGCGACTTTCTGTGACACGCCGGAGGACGCCTGGCAGTGGTTGGAGCGGTACCGAGCGGGCACGGACGGCTCTGGCAAATGGGATGTGCCACCTGAGACACGCCCGCCGCCCCGCAGGAGCCGGCGCAACCGGAAACGCACGTTGCCCAAACGATCCCCATCGGCATCGCAAACGGATCTGGAGCGGTCGGCGGCCCTCCAGGCGGTGTCTGTCATCTCCGGAGCAGCTGCGCCGACCTCCCTGGCGGATTCTGGTTCCCGGCAGGGATCGGACGAGGGGGAATCCGGGGGCTCGGAGGAGGCTCCCAGCGAACTGCCGCAGGTCACCCCCCAGACTGCTGATGACCTGATAGACGAGTGACCCTCTGGGATGCTGCGTACTGAACAGTAAGGGGGCACGCTGGAACTGTGGCATGGAGACGTCTGGGGTGGCTGTGGAGACATTTGCTGGACCTGATTGGGGGGGGGGGGTTTGCTTTTCTCCTGATGTGGGGTGGGCTGGGGGGAGGGAACCCTAGGGGAGGGGAGTGCGGGTGGGGCGGGGCACTGCCTGGGTGAGGAAGTTGGTATGTGCGAGATTGCTGTCTAGATCAGTCGGTGCAGGGTCACCCCCTCTACCTCACGTACCTTGTGAGTCTCTGGTAGCTACCAGAGTGCCCCGTTAGCGGGGGTTTGGGTTTGGATGGGTAACATTGGTTTGGCACCTGTTCTGGGGGAGGGTGGGTTGAGGGTTTGTTGGGGTTGTTCTGGGCTGGGGGGGGTCTATCAACGTGCCCACTAGGATGTGTGAGATCGGGCTGAGTTGGGGATTCAAGGGAATTGTCAGTGCGCCTGGGGTTCTACTAATGGTTCGTGATGTCTATACACTTTTGAATGGGGACCCTACCTGAAGTGAAATGTGTAACTTGGAATGTACGGGGGCTGAATTCCATGCTGAAACGACACAAGATGCATGCCTA
Organism: Lissotriton helveticus; assembly: GCF_964261635.1. Taxonomy (NCBI): domain Eukaryota; kingdom Metazoa; phylum Chordata; class Amphibia; order Caudata; family Salamandridae; genus Lissotriton; species Lissotriton helveticus. The sequence continues at coordinate 371,494,236 of NC_136057.1, read as the reverse complement.
CCTAGTCCGCAGAGGGATCCAAGTAGCTTTTCTGCAGGAGACGCATGTTGACCAAACCGAAGGGCGGGCCTTGCAGCGCAGGTGGCGGGGCCAGCTGTTTTATACTACTTACTCGGCTTTTGCGCGGGGAGTTTTAATCTGGGTGAGGGCGGGGTCCCATTCCAGCCCCTGGAGACGTTAGTGGATCCTGATGGGAGATATGTGGCTGTACAGGGTAGGCTTGACGGGAGGGATTTGACGCTGTGCAGTGTGTATGCCCCGAATGTGGAGCAAACAGCTTTCTTTGCGCGATTATCAGGGAAATTGGCGACAGTCTTAGCGGGCACAGTCCTCCTTGGAGGGGATTTCAATTAGGTAACAGATGTGGAGTTGGACAGGTCGCACCCGCCGCTTGCGCAGTCGGCGGTTCATAGGATGGCGAAAGGGAGACGGGAGTGGCAATCTATGTGGGGATTGGTCGATGCCTGGCGGACACAGCACCCCGCCGAGCGGGATTATTCCTTCTATTGCTACCAGCACGATCTCCATGTCCGGCTTGATAGTGTCCTCTGTTCACCGGATGTCCAGGGCTTGATCCGCCACAGCGAGTATTTGGCGAGAACAATTTCTGACCATAACCCTTGCTTGGTGATGGTCAGGTGGTTCAGGCAGCGCCAGGCTATTCCCACGTGGCGGTTGAACCCGTTGGCGCTAGAGGACTCGGCCTTTAAGGCCTCTGTGCAAGACAGCGTGGAGGGCTATTTTGCTGCGAATGAGGGTACCGCGTCGAGTAGGGCCCTTGAATGGGACGCCTTCAAGGCGGTGATTAGAGGTGCCTGTATTTCGGCCACGGCGGGGGCCCGCAAGACCCTCCTGCAAGACCTTGAACATGGCGAAGATCAGTTGCGCGGGGCGGAGCGAGCTCGCCACGACGATCCCGAGGCTCACGAGGCTGTCTCAGCCGCCCGCGAGGAGGTTGCGGTGCAGATGGAGCGACTCCGCTGCTTTGATCATAAGGAGTATCTTATTAGGGCGCACGCTGAGCGCGATAAAGTGAGTTCCCTGTTGGCTTGGCTGGCCAATCCTGCGGCCCGTGGCACCCCGATCTTGGCTTTAACCACGGCGGAGGGGCGCTTAGTCTACACCCAAACCGACATCAATGGTCAGTTTTTTTAGTACTATGCGCGACTGTATCAGAGCACGATGCCCAATGCACCGGAGGGACTAGATGACTTCCTGGCCGCCGCACAGTTGCCGCGCCTAGAGCTGGAGCATGGGGACAAGCTAGGCGACGAGATCTCTGTGGGGGAAATACGCGCGGCCATTAAACACATGGCTCGCCGCAAGACCCCTGGGGCAGATGGTCTACCGATTGAGTTCTATGCGGCTTACATTGACGTCTTGGCCCCGCGGCTGCACGCTGTTTATAGGTAGGCATGGGACGCTGGCGTTCTTCCCGCAACCTCCCGGGAGGCCATCGTAATACCCCTCTTGAAGCGAGGGGGAGAGGCCGGCTCTTGCCTGTCCTACCGCCCCCTATCTATGCTCACGACTGATTACAAAATTCTGAGCAGAGTCCTCGCGACGCGGCTGCTTGCCCATATGTGCTCATTGGTCCACCTGGACCAGGCGGGCTTCATTCCCCAGCGCACCACAGCCACCTGTGTGCGCCGCCTGTTGCGGGTCATGGGTGGTGATTTCGGAGGGCTCCCGGAGGCTGCTCTGCTTTCGATTGATATCGAAAAAGCCTTTGACAGTGTGGAGTGGCCATACATGTTCCGGGTCTTGGAGGTGTTTGGGCTAGGAGAACGAATCGTGAAATGGACGGCTTTACTGTATAATGTGGCCACGGCTAGAGTGAAGACGGGAGCTGCGATATCGGCGGCGTATCCGGTTGTCCGGGGGACGCGTCAGGGCTGTTCCCTGTCCCCATTGCTCTTCGCGCTGGCCTTTGAGCCGCTGGCAGCTCATGCTCGGATGGGACGGACCTATGAGGGCCTGGCACTGAGGGGCGACCCCCACTACATCTCCTTATACACAGATGATTTGTTGATGTTTTTGGCAGATACCGATGATTCCCTTCGTGGGGCCAAGCACCTTCTTCTTCGCTTCGGCGGTCTCACGGGCTGCGGGTCAATTGGGGGAAGTCGTGCCTCTTCCTGGTAACACCGAAGGACGGTGAACCCCGGATGGAGGGGAACCTTCGCTGGGAACACCGTTGCCTCCCCTATCTGGGCACTCAGATCTACCACACTCCATTGGATCTGCTGGAAGGCAACATCAACAGAGCGATCAGAAATCTACAGGGTTCCATAGGGTTCTAGCGAACCCTACCTCTCTCGGTAGCAGGTCGGGTGGCATTGCTGAAGACGATTGCTCTTCCTCGTCTACTATATTTATTTCGTACCCTGCCGGTGTGGGTGCCAACGTCGGTATTTCGCAAACTTCGCACCTTAAACACGGGATTCATCTGGGGATCAGGCAGACGCCGGGTCTCTTTAACAACTTTGATGCGTCCTAGGGCCGATGGGGGGTTGGCGGTCCCAGATTTTGAGTGGTACTATCTGGCGGCGCAACTCCAATGGCTTACTCAAGCAGTGGCTCGCGAATTTCGCGGTCCGGAGGGGCCACAGGGTAGGCTGTTTCCGAGACACGTCATCTCTTTCATAGTGCTGGGCCAGAAGCTCGAATTAGGCCGCCTTACCCTCGAGGAGCGCACTCTTCGCCTCTGTTGGCTCCGGAGTCACAGGCGCGCGGGCAGCTCTCGCCCATATGCCCCGGAAATTCCTTTGGTGATGTGCACGGCCCTCCCACATGGTGGGGATTGGTCGGCACTGGCAACCTGGGAGGAACTTGGGTTGCACATGCTTGGAGACCTATACCGCGATGGGGCGCTGCTGACCTTTCAGGAGCTGCACGACGCTTATGGCCTCCCGCGGGGGGATTACTTGTTGCATGCCGCCCTGGTGGCCAGTATCCAGAAACACTGGGGTGGGGGCCTCGCCGAGCCACCGACTTCTCTGGGTTGCCAATATGTGGTCATGGCAGCTGGTACTTTCAAGGCCGTTACCTGTCTATACCGGAGGCTTTCGACGGAGGCCATGTTGCCCCTGGATGTGCTGCGAGGCAAATGGGAATTGGATCTTGAGAGGCCCATCCCTGAAACGACGTGGCCTCAACTGGTACGGCGCGCCTGGAAGGGCACGCGGAATGCCAGGTTCCAACTGGTCCAATTTTTTACGCTTCATAGAGCGTATTTGACGCCTGTCAAGATTTCGCAATATTTCTGGGGTGCCACGTCCCTCTGCCCAAGATGCGGCACGGACGGAGCAGACTTCGCCCACATGTTTTGGTCGTGCGCAACGCTGGCGGCTTATTGGACTGCGGTGCTGACCTGTTTGAACGCGATCACGGATCGGCGGATAGAAGTGGATATGGGCGTTTGCTTGCTGCTCTGGTTTCCGCACACCCCCCGGACGAAAGTCACTAGTAAGTTTTGTGATTTGGGTTTAATTATGGCCAAACGAGAACTTACCTTACATTGGAAGTCACGCTGTGGCCCTAGTTATGCGCGGTGGAAGGCGCCCTTTCTGCGCTGGGCGCGTGCTGAGAGCTCTCTCCGACTGCAACAAGCCAAGCGTTTAGATAATGACAAGGCAATGGAAGTGGCTAGGGCATGGGAGGCACTGGTGACAGAGCTGCAGAGACCGGCGGATGGGTTGAGTGACGAGGAGGAGGCTGTGTCGTAGAGCCGGGGGTTGGATGGGTGGCCCACTTTCCTGCGGACGTTTTTTTTTTTTTCTTTTAACAAAGGACTGGTGGGTGCGCACAGACGTTGTCCCCCTAACACTATTGGGTAAAATTGAGCACGTTACTAGAAGGAGGGTACTCATGGTTGTTACATTTATGAGTTGAGCGGGGCGCACTGACAGGGGTGAGGAGGGTTGTTGAGGGGGGGCAAAAAGAGATTACAGTATAAAAGGCATGAATATCACCGATTATGTTGTATTTTGGAACCGGTGTGTATTACTGTAATGTGGTACTAGATGTTCCTTCTATTTCAGAATGCCAATAAAAAACGTATATACAACAAAAAAAATCAAGCTCAGAGGTATTACAACCGAGGTCACATTTTAGTTCCTACAGACAGTATGGAACGGATGTCCAAAGACAACAAAGAGATCAGAATAATGGTACCAATAATAACAGAGGAGAAAAGGTCATTAATATTCTAAATGCAGTACCAAGAGAGGAAGAACAAGACTTTCCCATCAAAGCTTGCTCCTAGCAAGGTTGCCAGTAGGCAGCAGAATGTCGAAATTCAAAAACAAACTGCCGACATATTACATCATACAGATGAGTATATGACATAGTGAATAAAAGTCATACCCTGAAGTTTGTGAAAAAACTACCAGAGATTCCACCAAAAAGAGAAAATCACAAGCACCTTCCTCGGTCGTTATTGGACATTGCTAAACGTTTTTTTTTTTTTTTAAACAAGCATTACAGGAGTTACCAATTGGAGAAAAATCTCAAGGATTTTATTCCAGCTGAGTAATGTCAGTTAAGTATATGAGGGCCCAGGGTTGCCAGGTGATTACTCTGCAGCACATCATGCTATTCCTGAGAGCGGGAGATTACTTGGCATCCATAGATCTCGAGAATACTTATTTCAACATCCCGATTCATGTGAAACACAGGAGGTTCCTGTGGTGGCAGATCACTGCTTCCTGTTCAAAGCTTTACCCTTCGACCCAAAATTTGCCCCAAGAGTTTTCACAAGTGCCTGCTGCCGATAGCCACCATCATAAGGCGAAAAGGTATTATGGTATATCCATTCCTGGGTGAGTGGCTCATTCTAGCAAACACTTACGACCAGGCATTGTAAATATCCAATCTAACAAGTCGCACACTGCTAAATATGGGATTTTCCATCAACAGCAAGAAATCCCAGCTAATTCCAAGCAGGAATATTGTTTCCTTGGAGCCAATATGTTTGTATATACGGGTTTTATATACCCTTCACAAGTCAGAGGAGAACAGGTAATTTGACGTTGCATGCCTTTGCAAACCAGGAACACCACCACCACAGTCAAAACACCGAAGGCAATTCTAGGTACAATGTCTTCATCCATTCTTCTTATACCACATTGCTGTTTGCGCATAAGGATTATCCAGGAACAGTTGAATGCCCAAAGGACACAGTTTTCAGGGTAGTGGGACGATTTTGTTCTGGTGACTTCTCCTATGAAAGTTGCTTAGATGGTGGACAGTAAAAAACATCGTCTTCAGAGGTCACCCGTTAAAACCAGACAAACCTCTTCTGTTTCGGGCAATGGATGCATCCCTCTTAGGGCAGTGGCTCCTATCCAGGGATTAGAAACAAATGGTCAACAGAGTGCAACATGCATATAAACTTCCTAGAGCTTAGAACTGTGAGATTAGAATTGAAAGCCTCGTCACTGATGCAGAACATGCATGTCGGGAACGGAACGGACAAAACCACAAGTATATTTTACTTCCTGAAACGAGGAGGAACCAGATCCCTCATGCTGTCGAAGGAGGCCCAAAAACTTTGGAGATTGGCTATTGATTACAAAGTGGACATTTCAGTATGAAAATGTTCCTGGAGTGCATAACAGGATGGCGGATCACTTGAGCTGGTAGTTCACGAGTGGCAGTTGGGCGACAGTCCGCTAGGTCTCATATATCACATATGGGGCACACCACAGTGGGACATGTTTGTGGCTCACAAAACCTGCAAATGCACCAAGTTTGCCAGAAGATGGTAGTGTCCAGAGTCGAGTGGAGATGCTTTCATAATAGACTAGACAGGGATGTCCATATATGCCTTTCCCCGTTTTCAGTGATACTGAGGGTAATTTTCAAAATGAAGATGGAATGATGCACAGCTATTTTAATAGCTTAAGTTTGCACTTATATGCGGACCTATGGAATATATCGGCACAAACTCCAATCCAGATACAATCCGACCCATGCTTGTTGTCAAGAAACAGAAAAATTCTGCACCACAATGCCCAGTCTTTAACATTGACCACATGACTCACCAGGGCATAGAATTTGGTCACTAACTGATTCCGAAGGATTGATAAATTATTGATGCTGAAGAGCACCTTCTACAATTAAGTCGTACAATGCAAATTGAAGCTTTTTGTCTTTTGAACCAAAAGACAAAAGTTAAATACACTAAAATTGCCCTATGAATTCTTGCTGAATGTTTTAAGCCTAGTTACGGGTGGACTATTTGGTTGCTTTGAATAAGGTTCATTTGGCTGCAACTTCCAAATTCCTAAGGAAGTCAAACAATGTGTCATTATTTTCCCAACGAATATTTAAAGAGGTTATGAAGGGACTTTTTAGACTATTCCCTCCAGCTTCGAAATTGGCAGCAGAGAAGCAGCTGAATACAGTTTTGCCTGGTTTGATGCGTTCTCTCTTCAAGCCCATCCGTAAAGCTAGTCTAGAGCATCTCTCTTGAAAAGCAGACTCTTTGCTGGTCTTCACTTCAGCTAGGAGCGTAATGCAAATTCCATGCAAAGAACCTTTCTTGCACTTTGGACAAAGAAAAGTAACTTTAATGACGAAGTTCATTCGTAGGTACCTTCTACATTACATTCCAGACAAAAAATGTAACTGCTTGCTTTTTTTTCCAGATCCATCGATAACAATGGAAGGGTCCCTTGTATTCTTTAGATAAAATATGATGCCTTAAGTTCTATTTATGGGTCACAAAATCTTTACGCAAATCAGTTCTATGGTTTGCTGCTTTTGGTGCAATTAATAGAGGAAAATCAGTTGTGAAACAGACTTTAGCAAGATGGATAGTTTCTTGCATTATAACATCTTATGTGCTCAAGCGAAGTAGAAGACTTTAGCAAACGCAGTCAGAGCTCATTCTACAAGAGCCGTAGCGGCAACGGTAACCCTTTTTGCAGGGCTCTGTCTCAGGGAGATTTGTAAGGCTGCCACGTAAAGACTGCTCATGCCTTTGCAAATCATTACTACATTGACGTTGATGTCAAAAAGGACTCCGGAGTAGGAACGGCTGAGCTGCAGATCCTTTTCAAGTAAGGTAAGCCTCATGCTTTCCAACTACTGTTTGTGTAATGCTATGGTAACCTTAACTCACCCTTGTGAATCTATAGAAAATCCAGTTTTGGAGAATGAAGAAGTTACTTACCTGTAATTCCATTCCTCCATCATTTACATCTTTCATAGATTTACTTGCGACCCACCCTCCTACCCTGGTCATGAGGCTTTATTTATAGTAACGCTGAGTATGTTACAAGCTTTATTTATGCTAACTCTGAGTTATTATTATGAGCTTAAAGCCTCTGGTAGAGTAACACCTGAGGGTGCTGGTCTCTCATTGGCTGTAGTTGCATGCATAATGATGAAAATAGGTTAATAGTCTGTTTTAAGTTTCAGTGTTATTTAGTGCTAGTCCTACACTGCTATGTTAGCATTGTTTCAAAGGATTCCCAGCCTGGAATAATTCATCCATGTGAATCCATGAAAGTTACCAATGCTGTACAACCAGAGTTACAGCTAAGTAACTTTTTTCCTTCCTCTCAGAAAACTATTGCGCTGAAGAGGAACTCTATGGACGTTTATATTTTCTGCAAATGTTCTTTGGGTCCAGGAGGATTTCTTAATATTTGCGGTCATTCTGTGTTTTTCACTATTTGAAAAGAACAAAGAACGCTTATACAAAGTTCTACCTTAGCTACTGGAGGTAGTCGGTCTGCAGGGTTCATGTCAGCTTCATCCTTGATGCCCATCAACCTCCCACTTCATCCCCTCCAAACTCTGCTGGGGATGATCAGATCCTCTTCAATACTGAGCACTGCTCTTGAGAAGTTATTTGAATCAGAGTAGAGGCTTTACTCCTCAGCTCCCCTCAGGTGAAACTGAAGGTGTAAGCAGAGGGAGTGAGGTGGGGTCATAAAACCACCGCCTCCCATACCATTGTGTAAACCTACCCCTACCTCGTGCCCCAGTATGAGTCTGCGGTCTTCACTTTGTGGATCCCCTTACATTTCAGACGTGAACCCGCGACCTGGCGAAATTCCGCAGTGGATACATCATTCTTTATAGATAAGAAAAATCTGATTGGTGCGCCCTTTCAGGTCCATGACAAAGGAATAGTGGGAGAAACATTGAGCCAGTTGGGTGCTTAACGTCTTAGTGTGGAAGACCTTATGCGGTGGGAAGTACACCTAATTGCGTAAAGAGAGGATGCTACCCTCTGGGATTGTGTCTTGAGAAAAGGCACCTTGGGCCGTATTACACAAAGTGCCCCAGGGTCGCAACGGGTGTTTGCGCCTGCTTTGCGCACCCCCAGGGCACTTTGGTATTACAGAAGGGGCCGTAGGCACTTGAGTCCCCTTCTGTAATACTGAAAGCGCTGGTGCACATAAAGCGCCAGCGCTATCTTCAGGGGGTGTGCCCTCATTTGCATGGGGGCGTGCCCCCAGGCAAATGAGGGAATCCCGTTGCCTCTTCGCCGTATTACAGACGCGGGCGCAGAGGCAAAGAAGCCCTCTGGAGGGGGTGACATCCCCTTTAAAACCGCATGCGGGTTGTCGCATGCACTGTGAAAATGCAGAGTGGCTTCAAAGCAGCCGCTCCAGAGAGGATGTGGCGAACCGGCCAGAGCTGCCGACTTTGCCCTTGGGGAACCAGGTTCGAGTCCTGGTGTCGGTTCAACATCCTTGGATTTTTTTTTTGTTTGAATATATTTTATTGCATTTTTTAGTTATTCTTTTGACAAATACACAGACGTAAAGTGATGTCATAAGTAGTGTACAATACAGTCCTCACATGCCTCTGCGGTTGTTCAGGTGCATTAATGTATACATATAAAAGACACTGTAATAAAAGCAAAGTGGTGTACACAGTATGACAAGGTCGTTAGTTATAGTTGCACAACAAGTCTAGATAATTTATCGCATATCAACAACAGCAGTCCACTGAATAAACTATTCGTTCCTCAACTCCCCTCCAAAGGAATGAACAGGTTGGTGCAACAGATATGTTATACTTTTGGTACTGTGGAAAACAGGCGTGACAACAATGCAGTGTATATTCAAGGTTTGTTCAAAACTAAAAACTGTAAACAACAACCTGGGATTATAAAGATTAAGGACTGAGCGTGGTCAAATCTATGAATGTGTGGTTCACGGGTCGGTCATGTTCAGGCATGTGTGGTGTCGTGTCTACGCATAGGGAGCTCAACATCCTTTGATACTGTGCAAATCACTTAATCTCCCCTGCTTCCCAAAAATGAACGAGTACTTGTGTAAGGTAACTGGTGCTTATGTAAAGCGCTCCAATACATTCGGGTCTAGTTCACGCTGTATAAAAACTGCAAAGAAATAAATAAGTACTCTGCCCCAAGGGCAGCGCGAGGTCGCGGCGGCCCTGAGGGCAGCACATGCATCATAATATGCGCATTTTCCTTCATTGTGCTGAAAGATGCGCCCAGGCAATAAAGGCAAATGCCCCACATGAATAATGCGGCCCTAGGGTGACTAGCCTTACAGAAGAGTTTAACCTGCTCCATTTTACAGCAAAGGATTTCACGGCGTCTGCTAACGGTTTACTACAATGATTTCTCGGTACGTTTGAAGCATAATTAAACATCGTGTTTGCAGGGCCCTAATCTTAGTTATACACAGGTTGGTTTACATGCGTAATAAGGGATCGCGTCTACCATGTCAATGGCTCCTTCCTTCCTAACATGTGCCCTTAAATCAAGTGTCAAACCAGTGGTTAAACTTGGAGGGGCGGCGCGCCACCTCACACACTTCTTAGCTTAACGTTTTCTTGGTCTTTTGTAATGGGAGACACATTTACGTGTAACTGGTTCTTACGTGAAGCCGCTAGGTGGCGGTGTAGAATAAGCGATCATAGTGTGTCTGTTTTCGCCTCCCCCACTCCCGGCGATTTAACAGTCGCAACATTCTGAAAAGGCCATGCAGGCACTTGGAGATAGAACCGTTACCGTACACCTATTTTGATTGCATTTTCACTTCTGACTTGTATGCCCTGAGCTGTAAATGGGGCCGACGCATTTCAAAAGTGGGATGTATACTATACAGTGCTGGGAACATTCAGAAGGCCTTGTATGCAGTTTCCTGACTGAACTACCCGCACTCATAGCGTTTTGCACACTATGCACTGAATATTTTTTGGTATTGTTTGCCATTTCTGATCAAAATTGCTTCTTAAAACGAATAAATAAAATGAACTGAACCGTAGGTCCTATTTTTATGATTGCAAAAGTAAAAGTGCAAATCCTATGGATGCCAGCTGCAGTTATTTTAAAGTCCGTTTTGATTGAGGGCGGTAAACATAACAAAAGGGCTGCATGGCAGCTATAAATGAAATTACGATTGGCTGCATTTGTAGGGGAAGAGCCGATATAGTACTTAAGTAGTCTATATGTGTAGTGTATGACAACATACAGCCAGTGTAGTGGGACTCTGGTTCTAGCTCCAGGAAATCTGTAGATACAATTTTGTTAGTCTTTGATGTTTCTTCATTTGTAAGATGCGAGTAATATATTTTAAAATTGGCCATTCATATGTTAGGAAGCTATAACATTTCTTAACTCAAGTAAGAATTCTGCATTTCTTCACACAGCTGCACCTTTTCCTTGAAGCAGGGAAAATATGATGATAGCCATTCATACAATAGTGTGAAATAGGAAATTAGTACAAAGTACCCCTAGGCATTGTACTATCTACCTTGTGAGATTCCACCCACATACGCTGTTCGTTATATGCTAGGCGTCTCACTCGATCATTTCGCTTAGTTTTCTGATCTCATTATTTCATGAACCTGTGCAACAGACACAGCTGTAAAGAGGTGCCCTTACAAAGCACTCTAATCTTTCTGGCCCCACATTCCAGTAAATCAACTCAGCACATAGATTATGAATTGTGGCTTGGGTCTTCTGGTTTAAGCTTATATTACACTTCTCCTTCCAGGATATAAAAGTCTTGCTTACATGTACACATTTTTTCTACAATTTCCTTTTTCAGTACATAGCGTTCGGTTTTCACAAGTAAGACCCTGTGAAAATGTGTTCTTGATGCTACTGTGTGACAAATATTCATTCATCTTTTGCAAACGCTTCAGTAGGTTGGTGAGGCCTTTTGTAGTTATAGGAAGGTCCGACATTTTTTAATTCTCAGGAAGGGTTTCCTATGAGGCCAGCAGCCGGAGAGTGTATTGGGGTTAACTTTTCAATTCGTAAAGGAGCCTGTATAAATAGCTTCTACTTTTACAATCTCTCTCCAAACGAGCCAATATTTGCCTTGGATCCGGAAGTCCCTGTGGAGAGGTTTCATGTGCCCGAGCTTGCCCTTCTGCTGAGAAAGGTTGTGTTGTGCACTCTGTGTGGTTTGACAAGGAGAATGAACGGTTAGTGCGGGTGTCTGGCAGGCGACCCCCATCAGCAGCCTGTCCCTCCTGCGCCCCCACTACCCACCCCCCTCCATCACTCTGGTAGTCCTTCCCCACGATGTAGAGTTGCTTTAGGAGGAGGTGAGCGGAGATCTTTTATTCATCACGGCCTTTAGGCGACTTGTCTTTTTTTTAAAAATAGAAAATGGCGATATTAAGAAAGAAGAGATACTTCTCCATCGACACCTTCAGGGAAATTGCCAGCTCATGAACTCTACGGGGATCTATCTGATGGTACTCACATTCCCCTCCCTTGTTTTACAGCCACGCCTTCTCTTCGTGTGTTTGAGTACTCTCGCAGTACTGGAGCAACAAGACAGACACAGCTCTGGCTGCAAAGCAGCCTGGCCTGGCAGTGCAAAACATGATTAAATCCGAACCCACCATCCTCATTTATTATGATCTCCACTTCACCTTCCATTTTTTGTCACACATCTTCTTTTTTTTAAATTTACATATTGAATTTTTATTTAAAACAAAGTATTTGCCAGACGGAAAAAGTGCCCTTAGATCCCTGTGGAAGTGACCGCTAATGATGACCCTGTTTGTAATGAGCCTCTTTAAATGCAGTGCAGTTTTTTTTGTTGCAAAAAACATGTCTGTCCCAAGCAGTTTAAGGAGACCACACTTATCAAAGAAGGGGTAGGAATTACCAAAAATGATGGCACATATTGTATGCACAAAGCGCCTCATCAAAGTCGTGATCCTGGTGTCTGGTGTTTGACGGGTACGTTTCTGCAGTATTTATGATACATTGGTGTCGACCTCATTCCTGATGCTGCCTCGGAGGTGCCTCCGTTGGGCTGTATCTTAATAATTCTCAATCAATCACATAATTTGTATAGCGCACTGCTCACCCGGAGGGGTCTCAAGGCGCTGGGGGGGGGGGGAGGGGTGCGTCACTGCTCGAAAAGCCAGGTCTTGAGTTGCTTCCTGAAGGAGAGATGGTCCTGGGTCATCCGTAGGTGGATGGGGAGGGAGTTCCATGTCTTGGCCGCCAGGTAGGAGTAGGATCTTCCTCCTTTTAATTGTGTAATACTAAACAGCACATTTTTGCTAATAATTATAGAAGAGAAGAAGCTGAATGAGAAGATTATGCATGTGGAATTTATGCACTACTTGAATTGCATGGCCGCCCAATCATAGTCTGTGTTAGTGTTTTGAAGTGCCTGTCTATGGAGCTCATTCATTAGAGAAGTTTGGAACTGACCAATGTTCCTTGCAAAAAATGCGATAAAACATTGTTTTGGACCATGTTATAATAACATCCACTGGTTTACCTTTGCCATTGGCAGAAAGGACACAAACAAACACATACATTCCAAACTTTAAAAGAAAATGTTTGGTCAATCAACTACACTCCAACCTGACAAAAAGAAACTTTTTTTAAACATCTAGATTAAACGCGGATAATGCTTAAAACATAATTTCACATCTCTAGCACAACAAAGGTCAAAGGAACCTAAACAAAAGATCACACACTTTTCTCTAAACTTTGTGTTTCACTAGCACACGACCACAGCTTCAAATTACTCACCTGCCAATACCCACCCCAAATGGTAACTGCTGCGTTTTCATTCTGAAGCCTCCTTTTGTACGTTAATGGATAGCAACTTCATTTCAGAGGTTTTTTTTTACATCTATTATATCCCTTTGTATCATCCGCTTTCAAAGCTGACCAGAACACACAGTTTTTGCAAGTCCCATGAATTATTTTGAAGTATGGATCAGTTCATCAGGTTTTTTAGATTCCCCATTTCATCCTCTTTAATTTTACTCACCAAATCAGTAAGGATGCCCAATGGGTTATTTAGGAAGATTAATAGTCTTAGATTTTATATTTCTATGTGTTCAGTAGATCTTAATGTTTAGTCTACCAACTGATTTTTCTCAATGGCGTGTTCACATTTGAGTAACCACCTCCGATTTTCATTGTACTATTCAAAGTTAGAAACAAATGGAATGTCATAAGTGTTCTACACTACCCATAACCCTCATCTCTTCATACGTGTAATTTCTTCCTAGGCATAGTACATTCTAGGGTTACAAAGGCGATACCCTACCCTTAATCCTGGTTTGCTTGCGAATTCCTAAAAGTGACTTTGCTCCCTCTGCAATGGTTGTTTTGAGCCTTTAATGAAACCTTGTTTAGTTAGGAGGCCTTGCAGAACCAACACACACAACCTGGCCAATGTAGACGTTATTTCAGGAATCGGTGCTGTCTAATTCCAGCGGTCTCACCCAACTACCAGACAGAAATGGTTTTTGGTTGATTCAATACATATTGCCAATATGTAATATAATACCTCTAGTATGGAAACTCCTGTAATCTTCAGAACTGGATCCAAATGGGAGTTCAAGAATGCTGAAATCAGATTAGTGTGCGGACTCAGAAGATCTCTCCCTATTCTGTGTTAAGTGGGTTTCATCACTTTCAAAAGCACGCAGAGCATTGTAGCCACATATCATGATGAGAAGATCCAATTAGGAGAAGACCCAATTCTAGGCTGTACAAAGTGCACTTCAGTCTGGTAATCTACACTTTGAATCTGCCTCTAAATGGGACATAAAGAGTAAAGAAACTTTTCTTTTGAGGATATTTGTATTTGGAACTCCTTACCCGAGGAAATCACAGTGAGCTCTTACCTGCTATTTAAAGGCAATAAAAACTAGATCGTATGGAAGCTTCAGTACCTAGAGCTCATTTCCCATGATTTGACACCTCATGTCAACAAAATAACATTGTCTTCATGTCCACACTATTTTATTTTCATCACATTTGGCTAATTATTTCTTTAGAGTTCTCTGTGTTGTGTAAAGAGCTTTGTGTGCATGCATGATAGTGACTGTAGCTGTTGTATTTAATGAAAGCTAAGCTGCTTTGCATTCTATTAGCAGAGTAGTAATTTCGTAACATTTCAGCTTACTGACGCAAGTTTATTGTCGAAGTTAGTATCTGTGAGGTCTGTCACTTCACTGATTTATCAAGGTAACAGGCTTTCGTTGTTCCACTATTACAAAACATAAATTTTTGTCAAGAAGTATCAAGATAGGTCTTGATGGTCTGCTGCATGGAAGGTAATGTGGGATATGTTCAAAAGAATCATATGCAAAGATAGAGCTCAATTTCAGTTGGGAAAGTAAATTGTGGTTTGCATTTGTATTTGGATTCCTAAATTCATCTTTTGGCATTTTGACATTAATTGCGGATGAGTATGCTCTGTATTTTAAAGTTGTTTGTGGGTTTTTTGAATAAATGAGTCATGTAAACTTATTTTTTTTAAAACTTATTTTTATTAACTTTGCCCAATGACTCCTACAATACAGAGCAGTGTTCAATTGGCATGCAAAAGGATAACAATTCATTGTACATTCGAAGGTATACTGTGCAGTATAATAGAACGATAACAGTTAACACTCATGTCCAACCCCACCCCTCGTGGCTCTGTACTTCCGCCAGGGACCACAGACCCTCCTCCATTTCTTCACACAACCCCAGGCCTTATAGATCATTTCCTTCGCCCTCTAACACCAATCCAAGTCTCGCAGCCACTGGTCCCATTGTAAGGGCGCCTGCGCCCCCCAACAACTGGCTATATTCCTTTTGGCCACCCCGACTACTGTGGCCAACCAAATCACGTCATACCTAGACCAGTTAGTCGGTCCTTTGATCATTAGTAGAAGCCACCTGGGTTCCACCGGGACCGGCGACCCTACTACTGTCGCCACTGTATGTGCCACTTTGGTCCAGAAAGGCACCACATACGGGCAATCCCAAAGAATATGGGAAAAGGATCCCTCCCCTTGAGAACCCCTCGCACACAGCGGAGACAGGCTCCTGCCCCATGAAAACAAGTGAGTTCGCGGGTAATACAACCGATGCAAGATTTTTAATTGTACAAGACGGAACCTAATCCGTATTGCGATTTTGCGGGGGCTCTGCAGGGCGTCCTGCCAATCATCTTCCAGGCCTCCAATATCCTCCTCCAATCGCCCGCAGGGACACCAGAGGGTCAGGCATATTATTTATGAGTTTACGATAGAGAAACCTACATCCACTATCTAAGATGGGGTCGAGCAGGAGCCTGTCTTCTATAGTTGAGTATTCCGGGATCAAAGTGTCTGTGTGTGTGTGTGTGTATATGAGGCGCAAATAGGGATAGTGTTGGGAGTCGTGCATTTGATACTCTTTTTTGAGATAGTCAAAGGATCTAGGGGCACTCCCCTTCCAGACATCGCCCAGGTAGTCCATCCCATTCAGTTTCCATCCCTTGAAGCCAGTTGGTCTTGTCACCTCCGCTAGCTGGTCTGCGAACCAGAGCGGGGTCCTACCCGTTATGGTACCTGCCCACCCCAGGTATTTATTGGCCTCCCTCCAACACTGAAGCACCACCCCTGTGTGCTAGGGTAGATCCCTGCGTTGCTTTCGTGAGTACAAAAGGGGCTCGCAGTTGCCCCCCGGCATGACATATCTATCCACCCTATAGGCCGGTTCCGACCCCGTCACATACGTCCAGTCATTAATCACCTGCAACTGAGACGCCCAATAATACAACTGGACGTCCGGGAGGGCCAGCCCCCCGTCGTACATCCCCCTTGTGAGCTTACTCAACGCTATTCTCGGGTTCCCACCATCCCAAAGCAGTGTTCGCAGAGCCTGAGATATGCGCCTGAACACCCCCCCCCCCCCCCAGGGACCGGATATGGTGTATTCTGCAGGATATAAAGGAGGCACGGCAACAGCAATATTTTGAAGAGCGCGGCACGCCCCATCAGGGAGAGAGGCAAGGATCTCCAGTGGGCAGCATCCAAAGCTTACCGCGCCAGGTGCGGCTCAAGATTTTGACTTCTTTTTTTTTTTTAAGAGTGTTGGGGACAAGACATTCTGAGAACGAATTAGCCCTGTTTAATGGTCTTGACTTGCTTACATGTTTGTTGAGGTTGATTTTCCTAGGCAAAGCAGAGCCCTCAAACCTTTGAAGCATTTTTTAATTGATGGAAGTGAAGAGTGGGATTGAGATCATTGGGTTGGTGATTGGGCTGTCAATACTGCGTGTTTCAGGCAGAACTAAGGGTTGATAGTGTCAGTAATGTCTTTACTATTAGAACATAGTTGGATTGACATCAGGCAGCCCATACTGTTTGTCACTGATTTTCAGTTTAGGCTCTCGGGGCTCATTATAATAGGTATCATAGCATGGAAAGCAAGTAAACTATAGCGGTCTATGAAAAAAAAACCACAATTTAGGGCCGGAGAGACTAAGAGTCAGTTAAAAAATAAGTGGTTGCAAATTGGGTAACAACCTTTTGCTAAAAGACTGATGTTGCAAAGTGACTTATGTACTAATAGGTTGTGCCGCAAAATCAAAATTCAATCGGGATTTCAGAATAACTTGCCTCATGTGAATTACGCAGTTCGCAATTTGCGACTTCCTTTGGTAAGGGACAGCAGGCCACAATGCTTGTATTTGCATTCCCAAATGGACTCCCCCCCCCCCCCCCCCCCATTAAAAAAAAAAATCGCAGCCCCTGTTCCTTAAATGAACAGGTACGAGATTAAAGAAATACGTTTTCCATTTGAGAAAACAGAGGGGAGCAGGCGGCCCAGTAAAATCGTTTTGTGCATCTGACCCTTAGTTGCCGTTTAGCTGGTCACAATCTCAAACTGTGTAGTCCTGCACATTACCAGAGCTTTGATTTGCATTTATTTATATCTTTCAACATAGTGAATCATCGTGCCCTATTCTTGCAAAACAATTCCACCAATTCATTTGAATAGATAGGATGTGGGACCTATTTCCCCATACCTATTCAACATAGAAATAGTTGTGTAGGGTAAGGATATTTGAGTAATAGCAACTCTGTAGTTATGGTTCAACCAAAGAATCCCCGGAAACATTTTTATTTTTCATAAGTGTTGCCCAGTTTTACACTTGCAGATATTTTGCCACACCACCTATGCTTCATTTCAGAAGCTTTCCTACTGATTGTTTAAGAGGGAGGCGAGCACATAGAGATTTCCTAAAGTTATTTTTCCCATTCAAGTTCCTAGGAAGGATTTACAGAAAGATAACCCTACAACCTCTGAACAGGATGTCACAACATTTGGCACGGCAACAAAGTCCACAAGGTTTCTTTGTCCATATTGTGACTTAATGCAAAGCCTTGCTGTGGCTTCTGGAGCACTGAAAGATAAAAATCTGTAGACGGCTGTATGTTGTCTCGTTGTTGCTGGGGTGGCCAATGTGTACTTCCATAGACAAATCCCATTTGCTTAAAGAGGCTAATTCTGGAGCTGCTGTGTCAGCCGTTATAGGGTAAAAATGCTTCATGAACCTGCCCTTAAACAAAAAATAAGTCCTGGACAAAGCCAGTCCAAAGGGGCGAATGGAAAATACCCATAGTCTTTTGGGAAATAAAATAAATATCAATCAGTGCATGGCTCGTCGGATTGCACTGCTGGCTCGGTATTTGCCTAAAATCAGACCAACATAAATGAACAGTTCTCCTCAGCCCTTTTAACTTGAAGTGAGGGAATGTTGCATTCAGTCATGAGTTGGGAATTCAACTCGAGGGTGGTCTCGTGATCTGTGGCCATGAAATAACTATGGAGGGAACAAAGTATGAAAACTATCGTCCAACCTTTCCCTGGTCTGCACTGAACAGAACCAGTCATTTCTACCATCGGACCTAAGGCCTTTTAGATTATTCTTATCGGCTGCACAATTTACACAGCTTGATGTTCTCACGTCGGACTATGATAGAGTGTCTGCCTTTTTACAGTGGTATTATATTACTATATTCCTAAGTGTATCCAGCACATTTCACTTTTCTGCACCTATTGCTACCTCATATATTTTTGCCTTTTACAATGGCATTATATTTTTATTTTTATATTTCTAATTGTATCTTGCACGTCCCACTTTTTCGTCACCTGTAATGCACCAATTGCTACCTCATATTTTTTGCTGCTCACTAATGTCACTTGTTTCATATGATCTTTGATTGCAATTGTATTTTGCTACTGACTCATGTACCTCACATATTTTTGACTATTCACTATTGTCACTTTCGACCTAGGTATTTTACTGTCTACACAGTTTTTTATTCCAGTAAATGGTTAGTATAATATTTCTACTTTATTCTGCACTTGGTTGTAACCCACATCGAAATCACTTTTATTCCTGTAATGTACCGACGAATATCTCATATAGACTTGGCACATGATGTAACCTGCACCCATTACACTGTTCTTTCCGGTATACACGGATTACTACCTCATATATTTTAGTTGCCCATTGGTGTCACCCCTGCTCCATGTAACTTACTGTCTGCATTTGTATTCTGCTCACACATATATCATTATTGTGCACCTTACATTTGTGCAACTGACACCCATCTCAAGTCTTAGTCCTGCATGCACTGTTTACTACCTCATACACCTTGGCCGCTGACTAGTGTAACTTCTGTTCCATGCAACTGGATATTATTGTCTTCATCTGTATTTGGCTCCAGTATAGCATTTTTATGCACCCTACACTTGTGCAACATGCACCCATTTCAAACGTTATTCCTGTAAACACCGATTACTACTATTGTATTCTGCTCACTTATATCACTATTGTGCGCCTTACATTTGTGCAACCGACACTCATCTCAAGTCTGAGTCCTGTATGCACTGATTACTACCTCATACACCTTGGCCGCTCACTAGTGTCACTTCTGTTCCATGCAACTGGCTATTATTGTCTGCATCTGTATTCGGCTCCAGTATAGCATTTTTATGTGCCCTACACTTGTGCAACCTGCACCCACTTCAAACCTTATTCCTGTAAGCACCGATTACTACCTCATATACTTTGGCTGCTCACTAGTGTCACTGTTTGGTCCTTGCTACTGGCTATGAATGTGCACCCTCCCACACCTACCTACATTCACACTCTCATCCCAACATGGAACCCATCGGCAAGCACACATATAGAATCAACTACCCACCCGCACTCACCAAAAAAGCCGCTAAACGCTTTAAACACAACTTCCTGAGGTCCCACCCTGAAACTCCCTTTGCAGACACCTACTTCTCACCAGTCAATGGTTCACTGAACAGTGATATCATCTTCCATACCACACGCAGAGTCCAATGGAGAAAATCGTTCCTCACCTTACTCACCGTCTCCACCTCCAGGAAATTCGCGCATGGCCTAAAACTCGCCATCACACCATCCCAACTCTTCCTGGGCAGAAGCACCATCACTATCTACAATAACGGGATTATCCTAATTCAATCAACAGACAGGAACCTGGAACTACTAGACAACCTCTTCCCCACGTTCAAACAACACCTCTCCAATCATCGGACCCCCGCTCATAGCACCTTCAGTCCTATCACCCTTGACTTCACGGCCCCCAACCACAACCCTTCTAACCTAGCTCAACCCCAAAACGACACGCACCCTTCCTCCACCCCCGGCACCTTAGACATTCACCCACCTAATGTAGCTACCTCACACTCCTCAATCACAGTCTTAGATCCCTCGCCCACATACTCCAGCGGCACCCCCTCCCCTCCCACCAACCTCACCTTGACCTCCAATCATACCACTCCCATTCCTGTCACCCCTGACACCACAGCCTCAAACCACAAACATTCTAACCTAGCCCAGCCCCAAAACGACATGAACCTCTCCTCTACCCCCGGTACCTTAGTCATTCACCCACCTACTGTAGTTACCCCACACCCCTCAAGCACAGACATAGATCTCTCCCCCTCATACACCAACCCTCATTCCCATTCCTTTTACCCTTGACACCACAGCTCCAACCCGCCTAACCTAGATCAGCACCAGACCGACACGCACAAAGACAAACCCCACCCTTTATCCCCCCCATCCTCAGCCCCCACTTCCACCCATTAACTAATCACACAGAACACACCACCTACATTAACTTAACTCCACCCCCTCAAAAAAGAACCATCTACAATCCCACTTCCCCCCCCATTCTCACCCCCACTACCCAACTTACACCCCCATCACCACTAACATACGCCCATCCCCCACCCTGCTCTCTCCGCCTACCACCAATACTCTCATCCATACCACCAACCTCCCCCCTGTGTCATCCACGCCCAATCCTCCCATCCCCACCTCCAACACATATCCACCAGCTCAAAGAAGACATTCACATCATCAAACAACAACTACTCTGCACACACTCCAGTCACCCCCCACCCAACACCCTCCTCCAGATCAAACAAGACATTCACATCATCAAACAATTACTCGGCACACACCCCAGACACCCCTCACGCGCCTCCAACATCACCACCCCTCCCAACTGGTCCTCCACCCGGGCGGCTAACTCTCGCACTCAACTCCCCCCGCACTGGACCTCAATCCCTGTTCACAATCGCGAAAACCGCCCCCATCGCTCCCGCAACCCTCTCTCGGACCTCGACACAATCACCCTCCTCCGCTCCTACGACCCAGCTCCCCATAGCAACACACCCGACACTCTCCTCGCCATTCCTACGATTCACTCAAATCCCCTTAGACCCCCCACACTGAACAACAGAATCGCTATCCATAGTAACCCGAGTAAAGTCCCCCTCGCTCTAAAACCCCCTCCCTCCCTCGACACACCCCGTCTCAAATGCACCCTCATCAACTGCAGATCAGCCTCTAGACAATCACTGATCTCATTTTATCATTGGATCTTGACTTAATCATCATGACTGAAACGTGGCTAACAGAATCTTCTACACCTATAATGGACATTCTGGTTCCCCCAACTACCACATCACTAGACTTGACAGGTCTGGCAAAAAAAAGGTGGTGGAATCGCATGTATATACAGGAGCAACCTCTCTGTCTTGAAAGTAACCTCCCGCTCCCTACCCTCCCCAACCTCTTGTGAATACATCTGCCTCGATATTATCAGTGAGGGCAAACCGATATGCTCTCTTCACGGCATTTACCACCCACCCGGCGACAACCTTACCATCTCCCAACAATTCATGGATATGATCTCAACCAACTCTGGGCGACAACTCACACAAATATACCTTGGTGACTTCAACCTCCACTGGAACGATCACAATGATGCGGTGGTAAAAGGTCTGAAAAATTTCCTCAACGCCCTTGACCTCACTCAAATATGCAACAGTCCGACTCACGAGAAAGGCTCTATCCTCGACCTTATCATCTCCAAAGAGGCCTCTATCCAACTCGATTCTATCCAACCCTGTGACTGGTCAGATCATCATATTATCACATTCTTCAATAATGAAAAAGTTAAATTTAACCCTGTTCAATCCTCCAGGCCCAAAGTCTGGAAAAGAGACATGAAAAAACTAAACTCAAACTCTCTACCCCCCAACAGCTGCAACCTATTACTTCCTCCTACTGGCGTTACGGACGTCCAATCCTTGACTGATCACTATCTCAACACTATGACCTCAATAATTAATGAAGCCGCACCATTGCAGCTAAAAAAAGCCTCCGCAAAAATTTCCAATCCTTGGTACGACGGGAGTCTCAATGACGATAGACGTGCCATGCGAATGGCAGAACGCACCTGGAGATCAGCTCCCTCTGCACTGAACCTAAAAATCCTGAAGAAAAAGAGAAATGCCTACTTCAGGAAAATAAAACGCTCAAAATCAGACTTCTTCAGCTCGACCAAGCCAAAAATCGTCCGAGAAAGCTGTTTGAGCTTATCAGAACACAATCCAAGGAACAACGCCGACCTCTCAGCACTATGCGCGAAGCACCCTCCTGCGAAGACTTCGCCTCTTTCTTTATCCAAAAAACCGACAACATAAAGAATGACCTCCTCATTGACGCAAGCATCTACTCCAAACCCCACTGCATAGCACTCACTAAACCAAAAAACAATGCTACATGGTCATCCTTTGTCACCTACTCGGAAGAAGAAATTGGCAGACTGCTCAGTACTCTGAAACCATCCAATCACCTCACAGACCCCCTTCCGGCTAACGCTGTCAAAGACCTTACCCCTTCGCTCCTTCCACTCTGGACTAAAATCATTAACAGCTCACTTCAACAAGGGACCATTCCAGACTCCCTCAAAGTTGGACAAGTCACACCTTTACTAAAGAAACCTACTGCCGACCCCTCTGACCTAAACAATTACCGTCCCATTACCAATATTCCGACTCTTGCCAAACTGTTGGAAAAATGCGCACAAATACAATTGACTAAACACATTAATCAGTTTGATCTCCTCAACTCGCATCAATCAGGCTTCCGAGCAAATCACAGTACAGAAACTGCTTTGACTGACATAATTGACGCCCTTCAAATCCTAGATCAAAACGATACCTGCCTCCTCATCCTTCTTGATCTCTCCTCTGCATTTGACACCGTCAAACATGAGAATCTACTTGAACTGTTAAACACAAGAATGGGTCTATCTGGAACTGTGCTCAAGTGGTTCACGTCCTTTCTACACAACAGGTCGCAGAAATTCAAGAGTAACAACTTGATGTCCTCGCCAATACCTGTATCGCTAGGCGTACCACAAGGATCCTCCCTATCCCCAACTTTGTTCAACCTAGTTATGGAACCTCTCACCACCTTGCTACAAGATTCCAATGTACACTTCCACATGTACGCTGATGACACCCAACTTTATCTCAAACTACAATCACCCAAAGACATCATGCTCTTGAATTCTACGATCAGAAGCACCCAATCCTGGCTGGCCGCTAATCATCTCAAACTCAATGCTCCTAAAACAGAGTTCCTTCTGATCTCACCTCCTGCGAAGATCACTACCGCACAAATTTGGCTTAAACACCTAACGGCACTCAATGTTCAACCCACCATCGTGGACTCAGCAAAATCTTTAGGCATAACACTTGACACAAATCTCAGCATGCAGGAACACATCAACAAAGCAACTAAGGGAGCAAACTACCAAATCAACACCCTAAGGAAACTTAAACCCTTCCTTCCAGCCAAAGACTTCCAAACTGCGGTACAATCACTAGTCATACCTCGAATAGAATACGGCAGCATCGCCCTCTGCGGTCTCCCCCTAGCTACTACGGCACCCATAAGAGCTTCTCTAAACGCCGCAGCGAGACTCATCACTGGATCAAAAAAACACTCACACATTTCCCCTGACTTCAAATCCCTGAACTGGCTGCCTTTTGAAGCCAGAATACAACTGAAAATCGCTTGCTTGACACACAAGGCTGTCCACCTGAGCTCACCTAGATACCTCGCTCAGAGGCTGACGATTTCTGGAGGCTCCAGAAACACTAGAGGCACAAACAATCTTTTGCTAAAGCCCAGAAGATTCCGCAAGGAAAAAACCTATAAACGCTCCTTCTCAGGAATGGCACCCAGGATTTGGAACTCACTCCCTCCTGAAACCAGGCTCATCCCCTCTACCATACTTTTTAAGAAAGAAGTAAAAGCTATCCTCATGGCTAAATGCACTTGAATTACTACTGGGGATTAACTTCAAAGACTCGTTTTTGAGCTGTACTACTTGTTCAAACCTTTTGCATTTTTGTATGACTTGTGATATTGACTTACCTGATTGTTTATGTTGCCACTTATTTGTATTTTTATCATTATTGATGTATCTGTCTGTCTATGCTCCCTCGTATACCACCCCCACCCCAATGGTTATTCACTCACATGCTCGTACCCCTCATATGTAAAGCGCTCTGATATCTGCAAAGATCTTGTTCGCGCTATATAAAACTTTCAAAATAAATAAATAATAAATAAACCAGAGAGGGGGATTATTGCACTAGTTTGCCTATCCCAGAAGGTGGGAACTGAAAACCCTGTACGGTATATCAGCAGACACCCTAGCCTGAACTCCGGCGCCAGTGAGCAAAATTCCCGGGTGGTGTTCCTTCTACAGCCAAACCTCTTCCAAGCCACTCCCAGCGCCCCAACCTTGACCAGAGTCGGGCGGCACAGAATGTCTGTGTCACCTACATTATTTCCCCCGCTACCGGCGCCCACTTTACTGATACAGAACCTAGGAGGCCACTGTTCATGATAGGACACCAGATATTAACGAACGAGCTGTTAAGTGTGCTTTCCGCGTGTATGGAGTAGTGAGTGGGGGGAAGGGGGGCAAGTGATATGTGGCCAAAGGGCATGCCGTAGATCTAGAGCCCTAGGTGCAAGGCCAGAAGATACAAGCTGCAGGTGATGTGTGTCCAGAGCCTATTGTTAACAGCCGAAGCCTGTACACAGTGGTATCTAAGGGCACAGAACCACCTCCAGGGTACAGCCAAAAGCCATGCCCTTCACTCTGCGCGCGCAGCCAAAGCAGAATCTGGTGGCACGGGGTTGGGTGCAGCCACGCACTCTGCCCACTCCTCACTGGCTAGGGCTTTGTGCAGCGGGTTCTCTGTCTAAAGTATACCATTTAACAAAGTTCAATGAAAAAACTTTGCTGGGAAGTTATGGCTCTTTACTCAGTTGAGATATTAAAGTATATTATAAAAAAAAAACGCTCAAATTCACCAGGCATGAGGCTATGCACTCTCATGTGATGTAATAGCTGGTATCCCATTATCGATGCCTAGGCATTGTGGGCAAACCATTGTACACTGTGAACTTGAGATAATCAATGTCGGGAAAACTGGACGGCTTCCAGAAAGGGGTGGGAGAAACCAGAAACGAGCTGTTTTTGGCATTTGTATAGGAAGCAGTCTGCCTTTAGGCTAGCTGTAGGTCTGTCACCTCTCTGGGGCGCCTCAGCAGTCGATCCTATGGTTTTCTGTTGAAGACCTCGGTCTGAGTCCTCTTGTTACTTCATCTTCTGGAAATAGTGTTCTGGTCTTTAGATGGGTGTCAGTGTCATGTTCAGTTAGCTGTGCTTCTGTGAATGAGCCACTTTGTAGTTACAGCATGAATAAGAATATCAGAGGGCAATAACGAACAAAGAATAGGAAAGAAAGTAAGGGGTGAGGGGGAAAACCACAGTTACTAAAGAGCAGAAAACTTTAGAGATGGATGAAAGGAGGGACGAGTCACTGAGCGTCTGTTACAAACGATTTTGTACCAAAGGAGGGTCAAGCAGAGAAACGTGAAAAAGATAAAATAACATCCAACGTTATACAACCCGACAGTGGTGAAAAGTACATTCTCTTTCCATAGAATGTGTGTAGCCGGAGGATGGGAAGACGAACACAGATAGAGTACAGAAGAGTGAAGGTGAGAACTAATAGAGGTAAATGGACTTGAGGAAAGGTAGATAAAGGTGAGGAGGCAGAAGAAAAATGCAAACAGGGGAATTTATGGCCAGATTGGCATAGTCAGTACACAAAAGTAGTCGCAAATTGCACACTTACTTCATGCTTAAAGGGATATGCGTTGGGTATCCCCATGTGATAGCGCCAAGAGGACAATAAGCATAGCTGAAATGGGGGGGGGGGGGGGAGGGGAATGAAACCCAATTGAACAAAGGAAAGGGCAGGAGGGAAGCAATCTGTAACAGAATTGCTAATGCATTCTTGTATAAAAAAATAAATAAAACACGTTGGAATTAAACATTTTTTTTAAAGTATATAAACTGAATAAGCAAGCAAACTGAAGAGGGCTAATTTACTGTTTTATTCAAGCTCGGGCAAAGCCAGTAGGCCTGACCTTGACAATCTGATGAAGCAGTTCATTTTTTTCCCATTTCAAGCAAAAATAAACAGTGGGGAAAACTAAAAAAAAATGTGCCTCCTAAAAGTGGTGGTTCCATGCTTGCAATAAGAATTTAAAAATGTTAAATAAGAAAAACACATTGATTACTGTAACCTGAAGACAAAATTTAAAAACGGTTGGATAAAAAAAAGGATACACGCAAAGCCGCAACGCATTGGCAGAGGGAAGTATTGAACTCGCCACCCTGACTTCCAAATGCAGTTCTTTTTAGGCGGATCGGCACATGTGCTCAGAGGCCGTGCTGCGACTCATAGTTCAGGAGAGCCAATAGTTGAAGTGGGCTGGCACATTGCCCCATGATGGGTGGAAGCAAAAGGTGAATAACAGTTGAACAGAACATGTATTAAGAGGTCTGACTCCAAGGCCCGCTATGTGTGTGCATATATGTATGTATGTGTATTTATTGATCAATTATTTTGATACAATATGGCCCGAGAGAGAGCAAAAGAGGTCAGATCAAAGTCACAAAAGCCGATAGCCGCTGTTCACGGTTTTATTTTTAGTTACTTGCAACACTAG